>NC_058025.1:2328784-2403784 GCF_019176455.1 Solea senegalensis | reverse complement strand
TTAATGCTTTGAATCTAATCTCTGTCCTCGTCATTTTCAATAGAGTTGTGATGCGAGAGGGGCAGATCTGGAGAGGTTGGGAGTCGGCAGGGGAGGCGGGGCGGCGGGGGGTTTTATACGGCGGGAAGCAAAATTAATTACTGGTCTCTATAAATTCAATGTCATGTCTCATTTTCCTTAATCCCTCCCCGCCTCCTCTCGTTGCCGGCGCCGCTAACAGAGAGGGCTAATGAATGAAAAGGCGTGTTGGATGCTAATGGCAAATTAGCTCTCGTGTCACTTTTGGAAGTTGTGGGCGTGGAGTGGCCGCGGCGACCCGGCGAGGTTACCGCACGACCACGGGCGGGGACTTTTGCTTAATCCCACTCAGAAAAACGGTTTAAATATCGGCGGCAGAGTGTGTCGTTCCTCCGCTGATCCCTCATTTTCTGCTCTAATCGTGTGTCTCCTCGTGATCATCGTCTATTCTGAGACGCAGTTTTGCTTCGACTTAGCTTTTTTTTTTTTTGGATGGCGAATAATGAGTCGGCTCCAGTTCTGACTGGACCAGAATCTGGTTTAACAACTCACCGGATTATTGTCTGATCAGGGCTTTAGGCACAAACATACTGAGTCACAAACTTTTCCCTGTCGTGTCCAAACAGACAAAGTGAAGAAAAGAAAGAACTGTTATTGATGGGACTTTGGATTGTGAGGACTGCGTCTGTTTTAGCTTTCAATCAGAGGAATGTTCCAAAACATGTTGGTCTCTCACACAGTGTTTGACTCTAAATCTTGGTTTTAGTGAATTACTTTTGCTCGCGACTTTCTCTGCTCTGTGAATAAACGACTGGAGGTCAATTAAGTTTAATTAATGTCAGATTGGAGCACAGTCACATATCCAAAACACCAAACAAGCCCTGGTGCTACTTCACTGCTTTTCTCTCCCGACTAACAGACTGTAGTCTGAAGTATTTATGGGTAGGAGTGGAAGAAAATATCATGCAGCGCAAATAGGAAATATCATTGGTGCGGAATCATCCAAAAATGGCTGTTCAGTCTCAGATGGTGTCACTGGTTCTGGGCTGTTTATTATGTCTTTGAAATAGCTTCATATGGCGACCACAGATGTTAGTTTAAAAGGTCTAAAATGACCTGTATCAGTCTGATATATACGGTATCTGTAGATGCTCGTGTTTATCGTGTGATATCGGTATTGGACACGGGAAAGTGGTATCTCTAATCGCAATAAACAGAACTTAACTAGAAGTGGATCACAGTGAATGTCAATGGAGAAAAGTCATTAAAATGTATTTCGAAAATGATGTCCGTCTTGATTTGCCACTAGGGGGAGCATCCATATTTCTTGTCATTCCAGGAACTCACGATTTATAATAATTTTATTACCTACTACGTATCCTTAGCCACGCGTTTGTGACAGTACAAGTTTTTGTCACATTTTGTCATCATTTTTTAATAATTCCCACATAATTTTGGTTATGTACATTATTAAATTATCCATGCTTGTCCTTATGATCACGTACCAAATAAATATAACTTAAAAAATAGTGAATTCATGCAGAATAAATACATTTACGGCTCCTTTTCACACGTACAAATCTATTATAGCTATATTATTCTGTCACAGATAATTGTGAAGGACATTTTTACATCTTCCAATGCCTGATCATGGGTGTTCTTTCATTCTCCTGCAGTAAGACTTGAATAAGTCGTCTCTCTCTTCTCTTTTCTCCTCAAACAGCCAAAGAGAAATCCCAGCGCTCTCCTTGTGTGCAGTTCACTTCTGCAGCAAACACACAGAGAGAGAGCGAGGGAAATAAAATACATATTTCGAGTCGTTAAAAGCCACCGTTGCTCCTGAGAAAGCACCCGGCCCGGGTGTTACACGAGCGTTTATGTAAAACTTAGAATCCAATTAACAAGTACAAAAAAAGCCAGTGATCAAACCATTATGGGAACACAAAGCAGAAAGAGGTGCCATGTTCTGAAAAACTACTCATGTGGAAAAAATGCAAATGGCGTGAAATGACTGTGTCTGGTTAATGTGTTTGTGTAAAGCCTCACGCTGCGGCACTCGACTGGAGCACTGATGACTCGGCCTCTCTCTCCCTCCCTCTGCAGGCATACTTCCGACAGGGTGTTGCCCTTCAGTACCTTGGTCGCCATGCCGACGCACTGGCCGCCTTCGCCTCCGGGCTGGCTCAAGACCCCAAGAGCCTGCAGTTACTGGTGGGGATGGTCGAGGCCGCCATGAAGTCGCCACTGCGAGGTAAGGAATTCACCTGTTTGTGTATTTGTGCGTCTGGGTGTGAGAATTAGTGACATCTACTGGTGAGACTGTAGATGGTAGGACTCCTGAGGTAGACTGACGACTGCTCCCTTTCCCAAAGCTGTCCAAGAACCTTTATGGACACATTGGAAGTTGTTCTTTTTTGCTGGTTTGTCCACTAGAGGCGCTGTCGAAACACAGCAACACAAAACGGCAGCAAGGCCTTTTGACCTTAAAGATTTATTCTAAGGCTACGAAAACCTTACAATTCTTAACGTATACAAACATACTGTACTTTACAAAGAAGACAGAAACTAGTGATTTAGACCATTTACTTGCTATAAATCCTAGTCCCATAGACTTCAACTCAAACTGAATTCTTTTAGCGACCATTGGAGTTGCCCCCTGGTGGCTGAACATAATATTTTCTATTACCTGGTTGGCTTCAGGAGGAAACTGGAAACTACTTTCATTCTATCTTTTATTTACAGTACAGTCTGTGGTTTACAGCGTCTGTTAGTGAACAGTAGGTGCGTCAGGTGCACAAGTGCAGGAATGTTGTTGTTTACTCGTCAACCTCACCCTTTATTCGCTGAATCTTGCACTTATTCGATCGGTTCACCAACTTTTGTACCCTCTCATGCTTAAATGTGATCATTTCAAGATTTTCACCCATTTTTTATGCACAAATTGAATGGGGAGCCCGTGTGTTGTCTCTCCATTTGACTGTGTCCTCGTGTTCCGAGGACCTACCTCTACTTAAAAGCCTGTCTCGTAGATAATCCTCGTGCTCAGTCAGTCAATAAGTGTGTCGGGGTGACTTTAGCTGTCACTTTTTAACCCCGGCAGAGCAGGCTGTCCGTTCTCTATCCGTCGCTCTCTCTTTGTCTCCGTGACTGACCGCCGGTGTCAAGCACTTACCTCCGCTCTCCGAGGCCTGACGCCTGCAGCTTCAGCATAATCTTATTGTCAGTTGGGACGATCACACACACAGATAGACCCCGTTATCTTAATGAGCATCCAGCACTAATGCTATTGTCTGCATCTGCCCCTCTGGGCTACAATCCCCCCCCAAAGCTAAGTGGCTTTTTAAATAAAACCTATCAGAGCCACGGTTGTTTCTAAAAACGTGCGTGTTATTCATTATCATGTGTTGTATCAGCAAACTGCATTGACCTGGTGGTCCATGAGTCAACGTGAGACTAATGAGCCTCAATACAAAACCTGGTAACTTTGATTTTTTGTCTACTTCAGATGATGAGTGTAGAGGACGTAACGAGCCTCAGATGTGGATGACACTGACTGCCAACACAGGCTGAGTCATCCCACTGTCCTACTTTAGCTGCACTCATACTACTATGTTTTCATTTAAAGAGGGGAGAGGTTTCGAATAAAAAACGACCTGCTTCCAGACGACCGTTTCAGCGCCGTGTCGGAAATAATCTGCGTCCAATTTGAGGCCCGGTCCACACGTCGGTGGGTGTTTTTCATAACTGAGGTTTCCCTCGTACCGTTTTTTAAAAAAAAAAAATAATCCTGTCCACATAAGTTTTCAGAAACGTCTTCATCTGCATGTAAACACAAAAATGTTAACTGTCAACAGGGGGCAATATATGCAACTGTGAGTGTAAAGCCTTGTTGGCCAGTCAGAAGATGACACTTAAACACTTAAAAATTCAAAACCACTCTGTATTGTCCGACTTTTCGAGTCTCAAGTCAGAAGTTTTAACTGAAAACACCCTCAAGTTGGATTTCCAACTCAGAAAGTTGGGGAAATTTCACAAACCCTGACTTAGGATTCCAAGAAGGCCACTCGTGTCGGTCAAACGATAAATAAATAAAGTACTATTGGATCTGTACCATCTGTGGACTTGCTGCTATGCTTTTTGTGTGTGCAAATAACCATTGTTAGCAATACAAGTGGATAACAAACTGTGGTTTGTCCAAGATACGTCTCAAATGAAACCCCTGTCAACGCTCCCAGTTCCAAATTCTGATGTTAATTGAATGCACCAAATATGGACGTGTAAGCATGTTAAAAGTCCAGTTTGCTAATGCTAACACTAGCCCAAGTTTGGCTCAGTCCAAGGCCATTGCACAACTTGTCTCATGTAAACAAACATGCTAACATTGTCAAATAGAAGAAGTTGTCGAAGTTTTCAAAAAATACCCTCCTACATGTGGACAGGACCTGATCACACCTGAAAACGTGCGGTCGTTTTCTAAGTTTTAGAAAGTTTTACGTATGACAAACGAATGTAAGACAGACAACAAGATTTAACGTCAACTTGAAATAAATTCGAAAATTTAGCGGATAAGAACCAGTAAAGATAGAGTTCTGGAACCGTCGTGGTTTCCAAAGGTCTCCAGTTTTAAACATCCTGACTAAAAACACTTTCAAACTAACACTATTTCAAACTGAAATGGAGCCAGAAGCATTACTACTACTACTGCTACTACTACGAAGCGCTAAAATGCCGGGGTAGTATGGAGGCCAAACGAGTCATTTTTATAGAAAACTTTACTAGTATAGATGCAGCAACTCATGCTCAAATCTGTGCCTTTCTTTAAAATGTCCAAATGCACTGAGCTGTACTCTGAGACCAGCAGCTCTGTGAGGAACCTTTTTCCTTCTTTGACTGAACACAGCGCAGCGCGCCTCGGAATTTTCTCGCACAAATTCAGAAGGGGAAAGAAAAAACAATATTGCAAAGTGAATAAAGACAAGGAAGGTCCCATCTGAGCGACACGGGGGTATATGAGCCTGTCACTGGAACCAAGACAAGAAAGAGGGGTTTGGGTGTGAGCCCAGACCAGTGTATCATGGACCAGAATGGCTCAGCTCAGTAGGGGAAGACCAACATTTAGCCCAAGCCTTTTAATCTGCTAATTGTTTACCCTATTTCCCACAGTGCCAAGCAACCACCAGAGGACCTAATCCAAGGTGTGTTGACGAGAGGTAGCTAGGTCAAAGGATTAAGAGCAATGATCCTCTCAGAGGGGCTTCTGGCATTGGGGGTGATAATCAATGTTACGCCAGCACAGAGGGAGGATAATCAGTGTTACTCAGCCAAAGTCTCCTGGTAAAGTAAAAACCGGGGGAGCATTGCTTTCTCTCTGCTTTGAGGCAGCAGGGCGTCACGTTTACAGGCACGACGGCAACACTCATCCCCGGAATCAGCTTGTCGTAAGAATAAAACTCTTCCACGGGTTTAACTGGAGTTTGAACAACACCCAGGAAACTTTATTCCGACAACACGAACACGCGGTTTCCCTTTGAACCAAAAATACGGCGAGTGGCGTCATTGAAAACCTATAAGTAAGTGATATCACTGCACTTAAAGGCTTCTCCACCTCCTAATTTTGGTTTGTAAAGACAGATTTTAGCTCCGCTGAGGAGCTGTAATCCACATTGTAATTACACTTAACTCTCCTACAGCAGTTTTATAAAGACAGCATTATTCCCTTTTGTGTATAAACTCAACATTGATGCCATGTTGTCAAGGAAGAGTTGATTTTATCGAGCGGTGATTGCAGCGCTCGCTCGTCTCAGCCATTTATCTTGCAACACCAAACATCTCGACAACACTGTGATGTCTTCAGCTCTCCCCGAAGCACCTTTGTTTTTGTTTGTTATTCCCCGTCTTTTCTTTTGTTTTTTGCCAACAAGCAAAGCTTGAGGTTTGTACCGCAACAAGAAGATCAATAAATAAGGACGAAGAACCATGAATAATGAAGCTGACACAGCAATATTGTCTTCCAAGGATCAGCGAGTTCGTCAAAGCTGGTTTTCTTTCCACAGCAAAGATGGTATGATATTTATAATCCCCCCAAATCTTACTCTTCTATACATTCTGACACAAATATGAACCCTACTTGGGATTGGTATCAATAAGGTTTTCATCGATACCAATGCTGATATCGATAATGATTATCATATACATAATGCCAACCCTTTTTGTGATATCTTTCTATAATTTGATGATGAGGATGATTGAATGCAGATGGACAGTTGTGAGGAAGACAGGCTTCCCATGCATCCTTGAAATCCTTGAAAAAGACAAGAGAGAGCAAATGACGACGTGATGTCTCTCTCTCACCAAAGACAAAAAAAGATCCCAAAAAGGACAATCAGTTGTCCAGATACAGAGTGTTCTGCAAATCAATAAAAGGGCTTATCATCATGGACGAAGACAAAGCTCTTACAAGTCTTCCTCCCATCTTATTAAGCTGTGTCAACACATTTGATCATTGAATTTGATAGAATTGGACCTGGAAAGTCCTGAAATGGTCGAAGTTGAATTTGGGGTCATCCAAGGTGTGGGAACCCTGTGAAGAGTGCACTACTTAAATCACCACCAGAGGGCAGGTCCTTGCATTTTTCACAAATTTAAGCTAATGAGCGCAAAAAAAATTGGGTACTAGTTTGAAGTATAATATTGTGTTTTTTTATGCCAATTTTTAGAAGTCAGAACAGATTAATCGTTCGACTTCTGGAGTAAACAGTGCAGGGAAATATCAAACTTTGGTATTCGGTGAAGATTTGTAGGGAAAAACGCTTGCGAGCTGCTCTGCGATTTTCTCCTAAAGTTAAGTTGAAATAAACATGAATATTGATAGTGGCACCTTTTTCTTAGATACATTGGTACGAACCTACGAGGAACACGCACCAATTCGTTCCAGACTCTCAGTGCCCGCCCCTAACCACTGCTCCTTGCACTGATCAAGGTTTCTTCTCATTATTGCAGCTTTAAGCACATGTTGTGCTCTCCTGTGACTCGTATACTGTACAACAAAGCCAGCACTGCACTGTATTGCTGTCTCTCCATCTGCCGCTCCCAATCAAGCTGGCAGCAAAAAAAAAAAATTCCCCCCCTCCAATATCAAGCGCACTCCATCTGTGTCGTCGTCTGCGCTGTGGGAAATCTGCCTCTCACAGTTTTATGGAGTGGAAGCCGTGTTTCAGTGTATGTACGTATTCACATGGGTAATATTCTTAGCATTCATCCTGCTCCAGCTCTATCACCCATTCATCTGCTCGGGGCCAGAGAGCGAGTGCAAAGGGTCCATTAGGCGTTAATTACCGGATTGTTTTTCACATATGCTAAAAGGGGCCGCTTTTTTTTTTGACCCGCAGATCTTTTCAGATAAAGCGTAAAAATGATGGCTTCGCAGCGTGGCATTTATTGACCCAGGCTGGATCATTTGCACTTGAAAAGATTGTCCTTTAAGTGGCGAGTCTGGCCCCCGCGTTCGCTCGCACCTGCTGAGGTGCCTCTGAGCAAAGAGCCATTGACTTCTCCTTAAAGACACCAGAGGGGCCGCTCACAAAACCCCAACATCTGATCGCCCTGGAGAGATTTGGGAAAGGGAGAATTTTCCAACTGGTCTTAATTTTAATGTCACATTATCATTTATGCTGCCCCTTGGGATGTTTCCCCCTTTTATTTCTTGTATAAATGTGATCTTTTCTAGAATTCCTATTAGAATTAACAAAGGTAAACTTCTATGTTGGAGTGGAAACAGGTGCTTTACAAAGTAATGTCAATAAATGACGTTATTTTATATGAAATGTTTTGATTTTCATGCATATTCATCCTCTTTGAAACCTTGTCACGGCACTTTCGCGCACCCATGTTGAGGAGGAACTATGAAGTAATGGAAGACAACGTGACTGATATTGTATAATGGAAAAGTGCCAATAAATGCTCTAAACGGGGAATAAATCCGGGAACAAAAACAACAACAAAAAAGATCTCAGCAGAAAAAAAGGCTAATTTCCAAAAGGATAAACCATGAAAGTTTCATTTTTATTCATGAATGAGGATAGAGGTCGTACGTCTTTACATCTAGGCCCACTTTGTGCCAGCTAAAGCATCCGACTTGTGTGTCACAACACACTCAGATGTCATATCAACCAGCTCATGAATACAGCAGCCACCAACCCTTTTCTTAAAAAAAAAAAAGAACAAATTCTGCCAGTGTTTGATTTATGACTCAACGTTTGGTGTCACTCTAAAAGCAATTACAGGCTATGAATGGATATTATACGCACGTGCCGTCTCTGTGAGCACGACATTCTGCCAAGTGCCGGAACACAAGTGATGCTCTTTTTCAAGAGCATCATCGCTTAAGCGTTTGAGTGCTTATGTGAGGATGAAGCAGCTCGTATTGTGTTATGTGTTTTCGAGGTGGATTAGCATCTGTGTGTGTGTGTGTGTGTGTGTATAGGTGAATTAGCATCTCTGTGTGTGCGTGTGTGTTTGTCGAGTTTGTTCAAATATTCTACCGTGTGCACTTGTTGCTCCGTAAGTGTTTGTATAAACAAATTAAAGTAGCAGTTTATGATTAAAAAGCGTATCACACACTGTGTCCTGTGAAGTGAGTTGACCTAGTTAACGGCAGTATTTACAGTATTAAACTGATGCACTGTACACATATACTGTATAAAGAGACACATACAAATTAGAGATCATCTCTTTTTTCTATTTTCCTTGTCATTTCATGTAGTACAATATTACATTTTAATAATAATAATACTTACAGTCTGTCTCTGCGATCTGTTTTCTAACAAACAAACACAATTAAGTTCATAGCTGCTCTCTCGTGTGTGTAAACTGACCCAGGATGTGATGTCAATTTGAATTTAAAGTACAAATGCAACTGTCTGTAGCTAGTTCTAGCGAGCTATCTAGCTAGCTCAATACCTCTCTGTCTTGCTAGTTGAAAGAAAGCACATTATCCATTTATTTATCTAGAAACCTACCTAACTTACACTTCTATATATCTCACTCTAGCTAGCTACCCTAGACAGACAGACAGAAAAAAGAAAGAAAGCTGATGTCTAGCTCATTAGATTATTACATTATCTAGCTAGCTTGAAAGGTGCCATCTGTCAAACTAGCTATTTATCTAGAACAAATAATACATAACCTAATAATAAATACATGAAACAGGTAATCAAAAGAAAACTGTGTGAACATTTGAATTAAACATGTAGTTTTAGTGCACTTAACAACCATTGTCCTGATGAATTGGCCATGCGGCTAATCAGTACACCTCTGGTACAAATGCATGAAAACACACTTGAGTGTTCCTGCTTTGCCCTCCTGTCCTGTTGTTCGACGCCGGTGTCTGCCAGCAGGCTTTGTGTTATAAAAGGGGCTGTGGATCCTGAATCCCGTGCGGCCCAACATTGATTTATGTCATTGTGTGCATTTTCAGCCTCTTCAAAGGTCACCTTGTGTGTCTCCTTCACTCTGCATTCCGCTGCTGCTGCTACTGTTGTGCATTAGCTGCATTAGTTTCTCCATCTTTCTGAAAAACCCTCTCAGCTTTTCCTGTGTTCACAAACAACCATGTCAACTGACACCCAGAGAAAGCATAATAATATAATCGTAGGCAGTTTCTATGCAGTGCCCAAGATTACCCCATTCAGCGTGGACGGACGGGAAAGAGGCTGTCTTTGTTGAGTTATTGTCGATGAAAGCTGCCACTCAGCAGAGCTACAGGCCGCGCTTATCCGCGCAGACGAAACACACCCATCACTGAAGAAAAGTACAATCTGAATTTAGACACGGTGGGAAAACAGCAATCAATGTCAGATGCTGTTTTCAGTCGCCATGTAAGCGCAATGTTACGTTTCAGAGTCTGGTTTTAATCTTTGCTTGTTGTGTCCCTCCTGCACAGAGTCTCTGGAGCCCACCTATCAGCAGCTGCAAAAGATGAAGCTGGACAAAAGTCCCTTTGTGGTGGTGTCCGTGATTGGGCAGGAGCTGCTGACAGCCAGCCACCACACGGCTTCTGTTGTGGTGCTGGAGGCAGCTTTGAAGATCGGCACGTGCAGCCTCAAGCTACGCGGCTCCGTCTTCTCGGCCCTCAGCAGCGCCCACTGGTCCCTGGGCAACACGGAGAAGAGCACGGGCTACATGCAGCAGGACTTAGAGGTGGCCAAGACCTTAGGTAAGACACAACTGGAGAATAACTTGTTATTATTGGGTATAAAATATATTCCCAGATTGTTTTATGGAGCTAATGTGAGCTAATGTTTTTACTAATTATAACAACTGTGGTGTGACCCCTTCACGTTTTCAACAAACCTTTTGCCTCGTACTTGGGTTCACAACTCAAGTAAAGACACCTCTGCCAGTTGAGCTAGTTAGCATATGTAGCATGCTGCAACACACACACAAAAGATAGTAGGCTAAACTTAGGCTATCATTTTACGATAGCATTCTAATGCTACCATTTGGCTTAAAGCACTCTGGAGCAGGCATTTGCGAGTGTGGCATAAACGTCGACAAAAATAAAAAATTAAAATAAACATTCTTATAGTGTAAACTAATAGTTTTTGGGTCAACGGGAGGAAACTTGTTAGCACATAATATGCTAGCTGAGCTGTTAGCATGGCTGCTGGTTCTAGTTCCTGTGTTTCTCAGTTAAAAAGCAGATTGCCAGTGTAAAATACTGTGTTATGCAAATATAAGGATAATAAAGAAATCAGTTGGGTAAGTACGATTTTTAGCATCTCACATAAGAGACAAACAATCCGACATAATGTACGCGAGGGCATATTCAAAAAAAGTTTTATCTGATCTTATGGTTGCCTTTTATATGCTTTTAATGTATTTATTGTATTTTTACTTTAACTTCCTTTATTTTACTGTTTTTTATCTGTTGTGCAGCACTTTGGTAACTTTAATTGTTTTTAAAATCTTTAAAAAGTCTTTACTGGAAAAAGTGTTGATATTCACGGAGTTCAGTGAAGAAACACGAGAGAAAGACAGTGAAGGACGGAAGGAAGGGCAACAAAGGAAGGTGAGATAGGAGGAAAATGAAAACAGAGAGTAGTACTGACTGGCTCCACTCTTCTCACCCCCACACAGTTTGACACATGACTGGGTGAAGCAGCTGGAGATAAGGAGCTGTGGTTCTCAGGTGGCACACAGAGACTCACACTTTAACTTTGGCCCCGTGTGTGTGTGTGTGTGTGTGTGTGAGGCAGAAATAATAAGGCTTTCCGCTGCTTTTTATCCTCTGCCGCTCTGAGATCAACACGACCAGCTGTCAGTGAAGCTGCTGTACTGTGAACAACATGTAACGTCCACTCTCCCTTTTAAGGCGACAGTGGCACGTCGGCAGCGGCATAGATGTGGGTTCATCACATCACATGTTTCATAAGCGGTGGCCGCGGCGCGATGATGTCAAATAAACACCAGCTGCTTTTTTTAATCTTGTGGTTCCGGACTGTAATTATTCCCCCCCCTCCCCTCTCTGTCCAGGTGACCAAACAGGGGAATGCCGCGCTCATGGGAATCTGGGCTCGGCATTCTTCTCCAAGGGAAACTACCGCGAGGCGCTGACTAACCATCGCAACCAGCTGGTTCTGGCCATGAAGCTAAAGGACAGAGAGGTAAGAGGCGGCTGCCGTTCACGTGTAGCGTCACAAAAATCTGCCGTAAAACCTGGGAGCTGCTGAGATGACTGAAGTGGCAGCTTCACTGAATAATTAGCCCAATGGTGGAGCCCAATTTAAATGTCCACTGTGCAGGAATTAGTGACCTCTAGTGGTGACACTGCAAAGTGTTGCGACACTGTGAGTGTCATGTCACTAGAGCTGCCTTCAAAAACCAGAAAAAGGATGTTGTTTGTGTTTGTTTGCGTCGTAAAAGACGTGGAGCGTGCACTCTCGCTGGTTTGTTTGTTTTTAATTAAATTTTATTGTCTAAATGCACAGTCACTTCCTGGTCAGCCAACGATGCCGAGATGTTCTACACTCGGTGTCAGACAGACGTTACGAAGAGTGTTTTTTTAGAGAGGAATTATGGAATTACTGACGCTCCCTTAAAAAGTCTGTTTTTATTTTCACGGAAGTTGCAAGTGTACTTACTTAGTAGTATTTTCCCTTTTTACCTCTAAACTTTTCTAAAATTCATACACTGGACCTTCAAAATAATGAGTTTCCGCGCTCATTGCAGAGGACACACGATTGAGGTTACTACCTTTTTTCTGTCTGAGTGTCTCGCTGGTTGGAGGAGCCGTGATTGTGCTGTGCTCCGCGGCCGTTCTTCAGTTTTTAGAGGGTGAATCTCAAGGTGGAGTTTGAAGGACATGGAGATGTTGCTGCTCTTGGTCTGTTCTTCTTTTTTTTTTTGGGTGTAGAACAGATGAAGGTGACGGGGGGAGGAGGGACGGCTAAGAGGATATAGCCTCAGCAGCTGCTTCACCTTATTACCAATGCAAAACCATTTATGCAGATTTTATGCAGATGTTTATCCGCTTTGTGTAACAGTAAATCTGAGGATTTGTAATTTAGAACGTAATTTGTTGAGTTGTTTGAATTTGGAAGAAGACGGGGTTGGGTGTCCTCCTTCACGCGCTCTGTGTCTGACCTCTGTGGTCATTGTTGGGGTGGGAAGCTGACAGGTGCTTGTTCCAACACAATTCCCGTCACACCAGGAGAAGAATGGCCTCCTGCTTCCACCCCCCCACCCGTGCTCCTTATCCTCCGCGTCCAGGCCGACGGGGCCTGCGTGTTTGTGTCTCCTGATATCGGGAGACATTTAATCAGTCCAGTCAAAGCAAAAACACAATGCTCCAGGATGGAATGGACAGTTTAAGGAACGAGGCCAGAGTTCCCCCCTCGCCGCACCGTCCCTCCCTCCCACAGGCGGAGGAACTGTGCGGGTCAGAAGTGCGATTACGAGTCTGTGGACGCCAGAGCCAAAAAAAACCTCTGTCATGTAAAAATGAGGTTTAATATGGTGTAAAACACAGAAAAGGTCCTTTATGTCAGTGTCAAACTGAGCAAAAATTGGCTGATTTAACATTTATAATAGAATATTAGTTTGCATACTCTCTATGAACATTTTCTGTATGTTGTTCTGGTCTGTTTTAAGTTTTAAAAACAATAGCTCTAAAGGTCTAAAGTGGACACGTCCCACTCCGCCTTTGCTGATTACACAGTATGTAATCTAGGTGCAAAATTACGAAACTAATGAAATTAGGCATATTTTGAGCATCTACATCAATTAAGCAAATCAGAGTATTTCCTTTAAAACCTGAGTTTGAGGGATTTTTGAGGTTTCTTGAAATTCTGGTTTGGAAATCTGACTTGATTGTTCCTGTTGACTTCAGACTATAATAAACTTGGAAATTCCAACTTCCTTCTACAACTGGAAAGTGCCATTATACCACATTGTTCTCCGGTTTTACGAGTTTTTCGTCACTTCTACAGTTCTAGCACGACTTCACTCGACTCTATACTGGGTTTTTCTTTTTTTGCTTTTCCATCAGTGATAGAACCTGGTACCTGGTGTTTTTGACGAGGTTCCGAGCGATACTAAAATGTGACGTCAACAGACTGCCGGCCACTCATTGGTCAGAGAGTGTCGTCACTGAAGACGTCACAAAGGAAATATTTAACAGCGGAGTCTGTTGTATTTAGCAACAGCACTGCTGAAAGCCACGAAGTGCTGAACGATTCTGTCAACAAATCTTTTGAAATCAACCGATTCTAATGATTCAGTTGCACCCAAAACAACTGCTTCACAAGTCACTCGTTTGTGTGTTTGTGTGAGTAGAAGTCGTAGTAATGGCTGGAACCGTGTAATGGAAACATTTGTGTCGTCAAGCTGCTTCACTTGAGCTGCGTCTTACACAGAAAACAATACCCAAACTGCTCCGCTCTCGGATGCCAGATTGTCCCGATGCCTGGTTCAAGTCCTTGAACAACACAAAGAGTTGCAACATATACAAAACGGATCCGCCCCCTCTCTCACTCCTCCTCCTCCTCCTCCTCCTCCTCGTCTTATTCCTCTCAAGGCCTCCTAATCAGAGTCATATGTGTGTCACACCACCTGGTCTCCCTCAGAACACACTGGAGCCTGGTGGAGAGCTCGTTACGACCAGCCCGGTGTTTTTCTTTCTGATGTGGACTCTTTTTTTATCTGGCCTCTCTGTAGCTGAGGTCACTTCCTAGAGGCCGGCAACAGGATGTTGTTTCCGACTGGATTTCCAGTGTTCACAGTAGACGTCGAGGAGAAGAAGGAGAAGGAGAAGGAGAAGGAGAAGAAGAGTTTGTTCAGGAGGAATCTGGCCTTTCGCTGCCGTTTGTGAGAACTTCCACGAGTGTTTACTGAAATCATATACACAGTGAAGTGTTTGATTCAATGAAAGTAAAAAAAACAACCATGTGGCTTTGATATGACGTGGGGAGTGAGGGCTTCAGGTTTTGATCATGCGGGTAAAAGAGCTTGGAAGATGTTAAGAGACGCATTTAAACGACGATCTCTGTGAACTTGATACGGCTTTTATGTTTGTGTGTAATTATACACATTTCTTTTTTCTTATGTTCTAGGTTTTCGGGCTCTTTTCACTCCCATCACTTCCCGTAAGCTTACACATGTTATGTTGATCGTTGACATCTGGTTTAGGTAAAAGGTCAGGATTTTTACAAAAGTCTCTTTTATTCTGCAGAGATTAGAGTTTGGACGTTTAACCCTACTGTGACACACGCACTTCTCATTACCGTAACTCCTAGACGAGGGGTGCCCAGACTTTTTCTGCTTTTTTTTTTGCCCCTTGCATCACTGCATGAACAACTCATTACCATAATCTGATGACAACTGGGATTTCAGTTCCTTCATCTTTCTCTTTCTCAGCTTTTGCTCTTCGGAGGGAAGTCAGCGTCGTACGTTCTGTGAACTTTCTGTGAACGCTCTGGATGGAAGTTTTTGGTTTCTTACTTCATTTTCATACCCTTTCTTCAGTGGAATTGTATAAGTGAGATCTCAGAGGGCCGATGGATGGTAGGCTAACTTTTTTTGTGGGTTTGTTTTTTTTCAGTCTACCCACACTAGCTTTGATATCGACGTATTGGACACCCTTGACCTAGACCGTTTGCGATATGTATGGATATGGACTGGCGATCTGTTCAGGGTGTGACCCCGCCTTCCGCCCTAAGTCAGCTGACCCTCATGTGGTAGAGGATGGATGGATAAACGTTGATGTTGTTGTTCATTCCTTTCACGTCTCCCTGATTCTAATGAAAGATATGTTAAAGATGAATAATCTGCGTCGTCTTTGAAGAGTGATCTTCAGAATCGGAGGTAGCGCCGGTGCCGTGCCGTCGATGTTGCCTCTGTTCTCCTGGGCCGAGTCTATTCAACTTAACTTCACTCTCCTCCAGAACAATTGTCAGATTCTTTTTTTCATTCCTCTTCAAACAGGAAAGCATAAATCACGACGAGGACGTTTCTGTTTCTGTTTCTGTTTCGAGTGCAGTCTCTGTTACGCGCTGAAAAGTGACCTTTGTGTGTCATGAAGGAAGCAGAGATGAGTGTTGTCCATAAATCTGGGAGGAAGAGCAGAATCTGGCTCCTGTTACACGAGTGAACGAGTCGTGTATGGTTTACCTTTACACCGCCCCTCATAATCTCTGTGTTCTGCAAAAGAAAGCAGGTACAAGCCGCTCGGTTTTCTTTTCGCGTCCTCGCTCTGGCCCGTCGCCGGGTGCTGACCTGCCGCTTCTCGTGACATGAATAAATCATCATGGTGGATGTGACGGCGGAGGACGCCGCTGAGAGAAAGGAAAAAGCTGGAGAAAGACTTTAGGGGAGCGAGCGCTCCGTCATGCGCGACCCGCACCAAAGCGGTGAGATCATCGGCGAACGTGAAGTTAGTGTTTTCCTTTCTTTCACTCGCCGCCTTTTTGGAAAGATCCTCAGCAGATTTGCAGCTGTCATATAAACTGCAGATACAACATAAATACACTATTTCAAACTCTTGTGTGTTCCTTTTCCAACTTTTGCTTTTTTTCTTTTTTTCTGTCCCAGTTTCGACACCTGGTTTCATCCGACGCCTGCCAGGAAAGCGTCTCTTAACAAAGGCCTGGTCTGTCCTGTTTTTGAAACAAAGCTGTTAAACTCTCTCTCCTCCCCCGTCTCTCTCTCTCTCTCTCTCTCTCTCGGTCCGTGACGTTTTCATATTTTTAAATAGCAGGTTTGACTGGAGGGAGGTAACCCCTAATTTGGTGGTGTTGGGTGTTTAGGAGAAACTGAGGCGGACTGGCAGCGCCGCGCTCTGTAATTATGTCTCGTGTGATGTAAAAGAGAGTCTCCGCCGCTGACTCTCCCCCCCGAACACCACCATGAGATGGAACTCACGATCAAGGAAAAGACACAAACAAACTTTTCTCTTTTTTTATTTCCATGAGATCTGCACTTCTTTCTTTTTTTAACTTTGTTTATCCATGCTTCTCCCTCTCTCTCTCTCTCTCTCTCTCTTGCTGCTCCATCTGCAGAGAGGAATTTCTCCCCCCACACCCTCACCCCCGACTCTGAAAGTGACACGGACTATTTCATCATGTGTGTTTATCTTGCTGCAACACTTTCAGGGGCTGTATGGATCCTGTAGGAGGCTCGCGGGTGCGATGAGGCTGAGAACTGAGAGCAGAGTCTCAGCACAGTGAGCGAAGAAGAAGAAGAATTGAATTATCGTTATCAGGATACATTTAATCCTTGAGACGAGGTTTTGTCGCATTTAAATACACTTTAAATGTCGTAAACACAACAAACGGAGCAGTATTTCTACCGACCGAAGAAACAGGAACCCTAACCCTCACAAGGATTCTTTCTGTGATGTATTTAAGTGAAGTACAGGATGTTTTATTCTGAAAAGTACTGCTTCTGTTTCTTGACATCCGCCAAGAATGTGCTGCGTATGCATTCCGAGCTTCTTGAACCGAACTGTTCCGCGACAAGTTCACACGATGACGCGATGGCCATTCTCCGGATGACGTCACGTACTCCGCTCTTGAAACGTGTTGTTTTCGAGTGCAGACACTCGAAGCGTCCGTTTACTTTGGGAGCTCGTCATTCAAAAGTATCGCTGGAAGCGGTTCTCATCCACCACGGAGCCCCCAGACTCACCAAGTTGTGTCCGGCCACGGATGGTGGCGTTCATCGCGTCACTAAATGATCACAGTCAGCTGATCGGGCGACAGAAAGACGTTCGTCCAGTCATTCCAGGATGCAGCGAACGTCCGTCTGACCGTCAGTGCGTCACCAGTGTGTGCAGTGACAAATATGACCGTGTTTGGATAAGAAATGTCAGAGATATAACACAGAAGGTGCCACTTTTGCCCTCTCACACTACGTTTTTGTAGTGTACATATTTTTAGTGTCATTTTTCTATTTCCAGTTTATTTGTAACACGTATTATTTACATTTTTCACACTTTTTGGGCAACATACCATGGATACAAAGCAAATACATGTCTAAATCACTTACTCGTTAGAATCTAACAGTTATATATGATAAAACAATAGTTCTTTAATTGCTGCAATAATATAATAAATCACGGTTAGTTTGGCTCGAATAGGAACCTCCTTCATATCATCCCGTGCCAGAAGTCATGATGATATGGGAGCCGTTACATGCTAATAGAGAACAGTAGAGGGGCGGGACTTGGCGCCGTGTTTCATTTCTATAACTCTCGCTCCTTCTGTGATTAAGAAACAGGCTTTGGGGATGAATTCAGGAGCTCATTGAGCTGAAATGCTGCGTTGGGCAGCAGAGGAACACTGTCCGACCAAATAAAAGTTAACAGGGCGAGGGGCGGAGCGCTCAGCTGATGATGATGGTGTTGTTTTTTTCTGTAAAACCACGATGAGCGTTGGGCCCTTCCACATACACCACGACCCGCCTCCTCCTCCTCCCTCCCTGTCGCGCTGGCCCGGGCGCGCGTAGTGGTTGAGCGGTGCGGCGGCTCTAACAGCACCACCAGCCCGCTGTGCCTTAATGACACACAGTCTCTGCTCGGCCCAGTGGCTCAGAACTGCTCTACAGCAGCAGCTCGCTTCGCCATGAATCACGAGAGATGGACGCCAGGCGTCGGCCAATGGGCCGTGACCGGGGAACAAGGGTGTGTGTGTGTGTGTGTGTGTGTGTGTGTGTGTGTGTGTGTGTGTGTGTGTGTGTGTGTGTGTGTGTGTGTGTGTGTGTCCAATGTCATATGAGTGTGTCATGTCCTGTGCGTGTGCATTTTATTGACCATAAATACCCATTACAGCTGGATGAATAGTTGATTTTTAAGAAAAGATAAGATAGCAACACAATCTTCAGTGTTACGGCAGCAAATACAGTCAAGAATTAAAGGTATTAGATAATAAACAGCTGTTTTATTATCTAGGAATTAACAATATAGAAACATTAACTACTAGGATAATAAGAAATAGAATTATTTTTCACAAAATATACACTACAGCCGTAATGTTTTGCCATTCACCCATTCATTGCCCAACGGGATATGGGCTTGTAGGTTAGTGGAGCTGGGAATTGAACCCACAAACTTTCATTTAAAGGGCGACTCGCTCTACCACAGTCATTGTAGAGGACACAAGACGAGTTTGAGGACCTCGAGTACGTACGAGAACGGACTCAAACTTTGGTCGCGTATCGGCTTTGGAGCCAAATGTTGGAAGACTGGTTTCGCTCTTACGTCCGTCGTCACCATCTGATTTACGTGCATGCTCCCACGTCTTCTTCTTCATGTCCTGGTGTATTTTTGTCGCCACACACAGGCTGAATGTATGTACTGCAGCAGTCACTTTGCGTCAGTTCTTTGGAATTTCGTGTGTTTACGGGAAACTTTTTAAGACAGAAAAAGTCAAATATCGATCTGTTCCGACCTCAGCTAGAGCTCGCACAGCAAGTGTTGCTCCAGTAGACTTTTTAAAACACCACCTATGATAAGTTTGGAGTGTCACAACAAAACAATCGTAGTTTGAGACGAGCTGATCTAATCAGCCAGTAATCCCCTGGATTACCTTGAATCCGCTCACATTTTTGGGTGATCTCGTCTCATTGGCTCAAACATACGCACTAGTTTCATATAGGACGGACGACCCAAGGCGATCTCTCCAACTCTGAAATTGATGTAGTGTTAATTTTACACGTCACCTTTTTGAGGTTTCTTTGCAGCATGGGGAAGTGCCGCCATCGTCTCTCTCTCTCTTTCTCCCTCTTTCTCCCTCTTTCTCTCTCTTTCTCCCTGAACTAACCTGTGACGCTCTCACGTCATTTGACATCCTTTACACCGTGATAATGCTGAAGTAAATCCCGCCTCCTGCACCAGAGAAAAAGTCTCAGAGCCGAATGAGTGCATGTGGAATGTGTTTCCACATCATTCTGCAGGTTTATCAGTGTGTGTGTGTGTGTGTGTGTGTGAGAGAGATGTGAATGTGTGAATGTGTGACGCCCGTGGCTATGATTTGTGCTTGTTCAGGTTGTAGTGTAACAGCATATGTAGCGACTTAATGTCTCCTACACCATGGAACGCAGATTGTGTGTGAGCGTGTGTGTGTGTGTGTGTGTGTGTGTGTGTGTGTGTGCAGTCGTACATGTGCTGCATCGAGGTGACGCAGCTTTGTGTTTCCCCCAGTGGTGCATTTGGAAACCTGTCAGAGAGATGAATGACTGCCGTTATATCGACTTCTGCTCTACTCTCTCTCTCTCTCTCTCTCTCTCTCTCTCTCTCTCTCTCTCTCTCTCTCTCTACCACCTCAGCTTCCTCTCTTTCCTCTCACCGTGGCCTGGCACCAGGATGGTGGCTTTAAAAAATTGCGCCGTGGCAGCTTTTTTTATGGAGCAAAATCTATTGATTTAAAGCTGTAGTGTGTGACTGTTTTTTTTCTGTCAATATAAACACATTGTACAGTGAAATATGCGTTTATTTTCTATATTTATTCTGTATATGACACGGTCGATGTCGTGGCTAACACTCAGAATATGCTGCGTTTCTGGGTTTTCTCTGGTTTCCTCTCACAGTCTAAAAACATGCAAACATGCAGATATGAGGATGAGGTAAATGTGAGAAACAACGTGCCGCGAAAGGAGAAATGATCCGTGTTTGTGAACCGTGAGTGGGTTCTTCCTCCGGGGGAAGTTTGGGGTCAATATTTCAAACAACACTTTTTAAGAAGCAAATAAAATACGGATTTAATCATCAAAAATATTGTATTTTATTGTTGAAATTGCAATTGTTCCTTGCGTTTTTTTGTTTGCGAGCGGGAACTCGTTGTCCAATAACAAAATAACTTTATATTATGAACGCTAGATACGTACAATTATTTTGCCGGATGTCACGAGCTCCAGACGGACAGCGACTCCAAGCCTGTGACTTCCGTTCCGTTGAGAAAGAACATTTTTCTCTGGGTATTTTCGGTGGAAACGCGCCGAGGTTTCAAAATCCCGGGTAAATGAGAAAAGTGGGACCTTTGCTCACCAAAAAAAGGTAAACAAAACCGATATTGATCACAGTTTACTTAAAATGGGATATAAATCCAAGGAAATGTGCATGAAAGGACAACATAAATCCTGTTTTTGTCTTCTCTCAGCGTTTTAAGGATTCTTTCCTCTCAGGGGCTCAGACTTGCTACAAATGCGTAATGGAAACGCTGCGGTGCTTTGTGCAAATTGAAGTGCTCACAGTTGGGAATTTGGGTAATTTGTCTGGAATATTACACCTTGTCGCTCTCTCCCCCCCCAACCCCCCGCCCCCCTTTGCTTTTTGCTGCTCCAATCAATGGCAATCCAGAGCGACAGATTAGATAACAAATAAACAGTGACACGGTCGCCGGAGACTCCATCGCTCTCTGATCCGCCCGCTGCGGCGCACTCTATGATTATAGATGACAGCCGACAGACACGTAGATAGACACTGCTCAGCAGAGGGAGGGGGGTCCGCCGGGGGCTCACCGGCTCGCCTCCGCTGCACCGCAGGACACCGACAACGCCGGCGAGATTCTCGGACGATTAGGCAAATCAGATGTCCGATCATTAATCTCGGGCAGCGGGATTTGTTGTCAGACGATGAGCGAGATGAAAACAGATTATTGCCGAAGGCATCGGCCAGAGGAATGTTGCACTCACACGATAAACTTTGATTAAAATGAATGTGTCGTCAACAGAAACCCGTGTGGTTCCACAAACCGAGAACTGGTTTTAAATGGATTTTCCTTCATTCCAGTCAATGCAACAAGTGTCTGGACAAACAATAACGCTGTCCATATTTATATTCATCGTCGGCGAAACACCAGTCTATTCGAATGGCGTCCCAAAAGCATCCTCTTACGGCGCTTTCCATGATACAGTTCTCGCACGACTCGGGCTCTACACAAGCCGGTTTTGGTTTCCTACCCAACATAAGACACACAAACTCGTGACTTTGTAAAGCAGTTGTTTTGGATGTAACGGAATCATTGGAATCAGTTGATTTCAAAAGATTCGTTCACTGAATCGTTCAGTACTTCCTACGCGACTGGTCGTGTTTCCGCGGAATGTTGAGATTTTAGACATTTCCTAGTTTAACGTAATGTTTGCAGAGATTTTTCAAGTCTTTTTTAACTGATCCACAGTTGGACGTTTGATTCTCGTGTCGATTCTTGAAGTCGTGCTCATGGCTCTTCCAGTGACGACACTCTCTGACCAATCAGTGGCCGGCACTCTGTTGACGTCACATTTTTAGTATCGGCTCAGCTCGATTGGAACCTCGTCAGAGCAGGAAGTAAAAAGATAACCCCAGGTACCAAGAACTATCACTGATGGAATCGAGTCCATTGTTTTATTTACACGCTAAATTGACTCCAGCCCACATCCAGTCTGCTCCTGGAAACAAACCCAAGCCCGGATCAATGGGATTGAGGTTTTGTGTCATGAAAGGACATCTGGCATAAAAAAAAAAATCTCAGCCAAATCTAATTTGCCGATCATCTGCTGTGGCGACCCCGAGAGAGATTAGGTAGAAAACGTGGCAACAAACGGAGGAAAAGAACTCCCAGAAAGAACCTCACTGCGATCGGATCTCCATCTCTGCATTAGTGGCCTGTACGGTCTGAACTGAGACCTCGAGTGAGGTAAAGAAAGCACACAAACAGTGTCGGTATCGATACCCAGTCCTTCTCATGGAGAGAGCTTTGAATCTGTCATCTGTGATTCACTCGTTATCTGATCTCGTCAATGCCATCGTTGCAACCGAGCCAGTGTCATTGAAATTGTAATCCGGGGCAACTAAAGTGTTATTCACCGGTGACCGAAAAGGCATCGGAGACCAGACTTGGGGACCAGACCTCCTGTCAGAACCTTGGCACAACCTCATCCTCCTCCTCCTCCTCTTCTCTGGGCCTCGGTCCAGTCCAGCCCTCATGTAGGCCAGAGAGCCATTTAAAGCCCTGGAACTGCATCCCCAACAGCCCCGCCCCCCCACCCGCCCGCCTGCTTTCTCCAGCCCAATCGATAGTGGAGCTGTCAGCAAGACGAATGGAGGCTTTAGGAAGTCCATTTTAATGAAGGAGACGAGGAGAGAGGGAGCGAGGGAGAGAGGGAGAGAGGGAGAGAGGGCCACTGAAGGTGGTTATTATGAAGGCAGGCAGAGAAAAGGGCACCGAGTGTGTGTGTGTGTGTATGTTTATCGAACGTGTGTGTGTGTGTGTGTGTAATGCACTGTCTCCACTGACGAGGGCTGAGGTTCGGGGGGCGGAGCCGGTTGATTTAGCTACAGTGAGACCTACTTCTAGTGTGAAACGACTCCTTAGCTACAGTAACACAGAAACCTACATCAGTGGACGACGGGGGATTCACACACACACACACATTATGAATCATGTGACAGGACGAGAGTCATTTATAAGCCACTCTGTGTGCAGCAGACGTTTAATTTGGGATTACGTTGCTGTTGCACATCGTTTGTTTGTTTTCAGACTCGCTGAGGTCAGAGGTTCAGTGCAGACACAGTGTCGTCCTCCTTTTCCCCACTCGTCCGAGCAATTATTGGATCCGATTAGTCAGTGCAATGGTGGGAAAGGGGTTTTTTCGATTGATGTTGAAATGTCTATCAGCCTCTGATGAAAGCTCATGATGCAGATAAAACCACCTGACATCCACAGAGAAGGTTTCAAAGTGCTATCTTACCATTTTAGTCCATTTTGACTTTATTTTTAAGCTGATATTTAAGCTGTTATTACACGTTTCCCTGTTTGAGAAATGTATTTATTCACATTACAGCACAGAGTCATGAAGGTCTGCTCCAAAATAATCGTGAGTTTAGCACAAAAAAGTGTTGTGTTCTCTCCTCTATAGACCAGAATTCTTCATCGTATCAAATACAAGTCTTTATTAGGCAAAAAACGCACAACTGAGTCAAATGAAGCGGGGGAGTATATAGAGTATATAAAGTATATAGATACAGTTTATGTATATACTATAAAACAGGTGCAACAATAACGTGGCCACAGTTTTTGTTCTGATTTTACAGCGCTGACGGTGGATCAGCGGTGGAGCGAGGCGTCTTTGTGAACGGGTCATCAAGACCATTAAAGCTCTATATGTTATATATAACACTGTACAATAAGTTGTACAGCGATACGTCACGATACCTTCTCGAGATGATACGTGAGACATTTGCGTTAAAACCACAGATGTTCACACCACTTACAACCCTTCCTCCTCCCCCTCCTCCTCCCCCTCCTCCCCCTCCTGCGTCTGCACTCTGCCCGTCCTCTGACCTTTACACAAGTAAAGTCTCAGGTAGGATCCAGATCAGTCCTCGCCACTCATCGTCCATCTGTTAAACAGAGGACGGGGCTTGTCCTCGGAGATAAGGTGAAGTTCAGACGTGTGTGAATGGTTTCTCTATTTACCAGAGAACAAGGGGTCTCTGAGGGAGAGGGGGAGAGAGAGGGGGGAGAGAGGGAGAGGTCAGCGAGTGTTTGATGTTGGCGTTCTACACATAGCTGTGGTGAAAAACACCGCCAGTCTTCTGCGAGACTCCCTGACTTTACGCCAACGTCGGGGATTAAAGTGCATCTCCTTCACGCGCAGGTCTGCTCACGGCTTCCTCGACACTCCGTCTCCGTCTCTCATCTTCAGCTTCTGTCCCGGGTCACAGCACCGTCAGCGTTCCCGTCCCAGTTGTTTCTTTGTTGGACAGGAGCCCTGTGTCTGTACGAGGAGGTGGAATGTGTCTTTGTGGAAAGCTCTCAGAGAAAGCAATAAAACGGAGAGAAAAAATATACGAGGCCCCAAGTGAGTGAAATGAAAGTGCTCCATCTTAGCGAGGGGAAGGAGGCCTACGGGTTCTGTTTATAATTGACCTTGCAGCGCACACACACACACACACACACAGAGTCTCTAAATAACGGTGAGACAGGCCTTACCTCGGCTACACATCAACCTCAGAGAAGAAAAACACGGCTCTTGAACTTGCCGTCTTATAGAAAAGGACCGCGAGGTAGTAAAATATTCAGGAGGCGACCCGGGGGTGAAGTCCGCGCGTGGTATTTTTGTTTTTGAAAAGTTAGTTGATATTGTTGCTGTCAGCAGGTGTAATTGAAGCCACTGGCCTTTGCCCACCGTGAGGTAACGTCTGGACATCTTTGCTTCATCCACTCTTTTGAGATTTTTGAGTTGGGATGTAAATTCCAACTTTGTTATTATTTAAACAAATAAATAAATAAATAAAATACACAAGAATCTTTTTGTTGTTTAAATAAACCAAAAACAACAAAACATCGACGTTCTGTCAGTGTCAGCTCGACAACAACAACAACAACAACAGCTACAGGCAATAAAGAAAGGATCAATAGCAACAGATACATGAAGACGTATGAGAAGAAGATAAAGATGACACCTCGGTGTCTGGAATATAGATTTGTTTTTAAGAAGCAAAGAACACTTCAATATCGATCTAATTATTCAAAAATATTGTATATTATTGTTTGAAAATACACTTGTTCTTTGGGTTTTTTGCTTGCGATTCTCACCATGGGCGGGGCTTAGGTAGCTGCCTGCTGATTGGCTATTGAGTTTTGGAGTGACAGCGACTCTTTCACATCTGCTCCTTGTCTCTGTCTTCTGTCTCTACCTCCCGTCCCTCTTGTCCTTTCTGTCACCCAACCTCTCCTCTGTTTCACCACAACCTGTCTAGGCAGACGTCTTTGAGTCAGAAGCTAAAAATGTCTGTAATTCAACTAAATCTTACATCTGTCATCAATAATCTTGAAAAAAAGTGCATTATTACACTTTCGTGTTTGGTCTTTTTGATTGAGGATATTTGATGATACATGTCGATGTTAACTGCGTTCAGAGTAAAGATTTGGAGCTGAGGACTGAAGCCTGTGGTACTGTTTTTTTTTTAAATAATTGAATCGTTCAGTTCTGTGCACGTGAATCCCCTGCAGTGTGTGTGTGTGTGCACTCTGTGTTTTCCTGCCATGGGCGTGCAGTTCTTGGCAGGAAGGCAGAACACGGCGTTACACCCCCACATGTGGATTCTCTATTGAATTTACCGTATTGTTTGTATTTCATAGAATCCAGAGGAGGGGGAAATTCATATTCTGAGAGTTGTGGTTCACAAAAGTTTGTTGTTGCATGTGCGTGTGTGCGTGTGTGTGTGTGTGTGTGTGTCACTTGTGAGTTTGCAATTGAATCAATTCCCTTTGAAAGTGTGACAGCTGGACAGCTGATAATTACGCGCAAAGCACCGGGGGATTCAACGCAGACTTGGAACTGAACCACGACCCTGATGGGGGGTTTTATTGAAGGTGACTCAGTAACTTTATGAAAAAAAATTGGATTTTCGACTCCAGAGGAGTGAGAAAATGAGCCTGAAACGTATAAAAACTGACATATTACACGTTCAAATGACACCGTATGACTGTAGAAGTGATTTCTTGTCATAATGTTCCCGGGAAAATGGCTATAATTAGTTTGTACATCAGGTTTTTTTCCCTCCTCTGGACAACACACTGCTGCATGTGTGTGTATAATGAGTCGGGGCCGTTGTGAATATGTGCACGATCACGTTTTTGACTTCAGCGCCATTCAGAGGAGCTTAGCGTGATTAGAGAAGTGTGATCCTCTGAGGAGTTAATGATGAGAGACGCAGCCGACTCCACAGAGGCCAATCACGCAGCAGCCGCTGACGGCACGCCGCGGATTATCGCGTGTGTGTGTGAGTGTTCACCACATGCGGGAACATGTATGATGGGATTTCACGTCTCACATGATCTACTGTATGTTAGAAGCTAAAAACAGTGGTAGATTATAGACAGCAGCATTTGCTGGTTACATACTAATTGTATAGTTTTTCAGTGTGACGACCTAATTATTAGACGTGTCTTTGACCACAAGGTGGCAGCAGCATTGGTCAATGGAGTGCGTAGGTTCCTTGAATGCATCTCATAGCTTTCCCTGTAACTTCTGTTCCTGTAAACGTTGTTACTCTGCAAAATAATAAACATTTTCTTTTTCCACTTCCAGCCATGATATATGATACCATACAACACATTATGTGACATAAGATATATGATATTATATAGTATGTCATTATATGATACCCCATGGTATATAATACAACACGATATACAACATACAGTATATAATATATGCCATGATTTATGATATTGTAACAATATTTGTCATAACATATCTTATGATATATGATATATATCATAAGATATGATATATATGATGTATATCATACGATATTACACAATAAGACATGTAACATGTAATATAAAATGATCATTTATGATATGATGTTTTATATTTCATGTATGATATGAATTATGTCATGATATAGGAAAATAGACAAATATACATTTTCTTTACATTGAATTTGAAATGATGTTAGGACATGATATGATGTAGGATGTTCCATTAATGCAATTTGCACCGTTATTGAGCTGTTTTATGAGGAGGATATGACATGTTATATAACACATGATATATATCATACGGCTCATAACGACATGACACGACAAGATATTCAACACGACACGTGAAACGACAAGATTGTGACAGTATTTTGTCATAATATGTTGTATGTGTATATTATACAAGACCCGACATGACACGATACAATGTATGGTATAATGTGATCATATATGACATATGTCACGATATAGGAACAAAAATATACATTTAAATGACTTTTATTCTTCTGTCAAAACACAAGATATAGTTAAAGGGACAGTGACGCTGATATGACACAGCTCTGTCTCCTTCTTCTTCCTGCTGTGTTTGAAATGTCGGTGTGTGTGTGCGTGTGTGTGTATAAATTCAAAGCAGAATCCCATAATCACAAAGAGAAGAAGTCGCTTCATGATGTCGGTGTCAGACACAGAAGTCGGGGACAGGAGGAGCCTCTCCGTACCTCGGGGTCTAGTTCGGGGCGACGCGGCTCGGTGCAGGAAGCCGGCGGCAGTTTCCCTTTTCCCTCGCACTCCGGGGAACTGAGTGACAGGCTTAATGACGCCGCCGGGGCCGCGCCGCGTCTCCGACTCATTTTCCAGTGTGATTGAAGTTCGCAGTGGGCAGCATTTCATCAGCGCTGGGAAGACAAAGGGGAGCTGTTCGGCGTTGTCCCGGGTACGCGCGAGACGCCGGTGTGTTTGCACATGTTCGCCCCGCAGCTCTGAACACAGGAATCACTTTATGGATGCGGATGTTATCCGAGCCTGCGCTGGAATCTCCAAACTCAACTCCACGTGATGATGAGCTGAGTGTGGACTCGGCTTGTTTATTGCAGAGCGATGCAGTATTGTATTGTGCGTCTACTCCACACACACACACACACACAGTGAGAGGATGATGTTGACACTGAACAGAAGAGACTGCACCAACAGGGTTTTATGTCTGGGTCAGTGGGTCATTAAACTCTGCTGCAGGAAAAGAAACCAAATATAAAAGCACTGTCAGAGCTTAACTGACAGGTGAGACCTGGGTCATCATGGTACAGTACAGTACAGTACAGTACATTTACGGCGCATTCACACCAGCTCCTTCTTAATTGAACTCTACTTCTTTAGCTCTTCAAAGTCCGGTTCGTTTGTGGAGAAGCGAACTCTGGTCCGCCTAAAATACAAGTCTCGGTCCGCTTCAGGTGAACCTAATGCAGGAAGCGGACTACAGTGCGGGGCGAAGACAACAGTGAACAGACTCCAATTCCGATTAACCTCATATCTCGTTTATTTTACGCGCTGAGATTTTCTGGTCTGGGATAATGTCCACTCGGTGTTGTAAGGAATCCGATAACGTCAAGGTACCGGTTCAGGTTCTACGATATGTTGCTCGATCTCCGTGGATTTAAAGTTCGCAGTCAAAGCTCGAAACCTGCACTGGTGCCATTCATTTTTTATTTTTAAGAAGCTTCTCCTGCCAACATGGCCGTGAAAGCAAACTGAGTCATGTGACGTCTAGATCGGTCCCTGCTCAGTGTCGCGAGATAT
Organism: Solea senegalensis; assembly: GCF_019176455.1. Classification (NCBI taxonomy): domain Eukaryota; kingdom Metazoa; phylum Chordata; class Actinopteri; order Pleuronectiformes; family Soleidae; genus Solea; species Solea senegalensis. The sequence goes on along the minus strand of NC_058025.1, from coordinate 2,375,228 downwards.
TTACACCTGTATGAAGTAAACATTTAAAGGCGTGTACAATACAAAATAACATATGATATGACACGACATGATATGATGACGTTATATGTAACATTGTCTTATGAGATCTCATAATATATGATACAGTATTTAATATATGATATAATATCTAATGACATGTTATAGGAAATAGATATAAATAATATATTTATTATATTATTATTATATTATAATATATATTGTGTAATATATTATGTAATATAATATATTATAATATATTTAGTGTAATATATTATGTAATATAATATATTATTATATGTAATATATTATATTATATATAGTGTAATATATTATGTAATATAATATATAGTGTAATATATGATGTAATGTAATATAATATAATATATATAATGTAATATATTATGTAATATAATATATATAGTGTAATACATTATGTAATGTAATATATTATTATATATATTATAATATATTATGTAATATAATATATTATAATACATTATGATACACAACAATATATTCACTATGATATATGATGGTGACATATATATCACATGGCACGACATGTTATTTATATATGACAAGATTTGATATTGTAAAGTGTAAATATGAGCTTATTATATATGATGAGATATAGATACTGTCAGACAGAATAAGCAGGTAAAGCAACTAAATACAAATTATATAAGTCGATGATTGATGTTTTCTTTATCTTTTCTTATTCACTCGTTCACATTTGACTTTTTATCTATATTGCAACATTTTGCCGGCCTCCTTTAAGCGTTAACAATAAAAGAGACTTTTGTGCGATTGATAGCAGATATTGGGTGATGCAGGCTGACGGAAACCTGTGTGCCGTGTGTGCAGCAGGTTGTCGCTCAGGTCTGGTTCCAGTCCACCTCACGTTAGTCCTGATCCAGTTGTTCCTGCAGATGGACGATGAGTCATGTAATGGATTTGTTTGTGTTGGCTCAGCTCAGCCTGTGAATCCACCGCTCTTCTCTTTACCCTTTTGTTTGATGTTTTCCTCACCGTTGTCAGGCAGAAGTCCGCTCCGTGTTTTGGCTGCGAAGGCCACATCCTGTCACTTCACGGCAGCGCAGAAGTGGCCCGTGATTGCTCTGTCACCCCAGAATGAAGAGGCCAATTTAAACACAGACACTTTGAAGCCACAGCGCGGTGTTTTCTTTTCCCTTCTGCACATTTGGTGCTCATGTGTCGTGTCTGCTCCCCACACCTGGAGCCCCTTCATCTTGTCCTCTGTGTGGCAGCTTTCCCTCCTCCTCCTCCTCCTCCTCCGCTGGAAAATCCCTCCGTCTTACATTTGCACGACCTCAAAAAAACAACAACAACATGCGATTCCAGACAAAATCATCTGCATTTCAAATTGCAACACAGTCCCTGCAGAGTGTTTTGGTAAACATTTTCCCCCCTTCTCTTTCCAGCTCCTCCTCATGCATCATTGTCCATGAGGACGTGTTGCTCCCTTCCCCTCAGACTTAAGGAGCAGAGAGGTGTGTGTGTGTGTGTGTGTGTGTGTGTGTTGCAGCAGCAGAGATCAGCTCTAAGCAAATCTCAGCACATCTCAGGTGACTCAGCCAAGATGTCGACTTAATTTGTGGCTGAAGGGCTGTAAGGGAAGCCAATCGCCTTTTCCCACTCTGGCTTGTGCTCTGCCACAGGCGAGGAGATACAATCAGGGCCCCCGCTAGCAACTATTTACCCTCCCTGTCAATCAGAGTCGTGCGGCGAGCGCTCACAGCTGGAGGCATCGCAGGCAGGTGGCGTCGCGTCTCCCGGGAAAAGACGCCTTAAACGCAACGTTCTGCGTCGACACCCGATAACGCTGCAGCTCGTCACATCCGTGAATCTCTCGTGTGTTCAATATCACACCCGTCACACTGTGGCATCCTGGGAAATTTGGGACTCAAGGAGAATTGTGTTGGATGACGATTGAGCTGTTTCGGTAAATTTTCCAAATAACTTTCTGATGTGAGTCGACAACGTTCTACTGTACTAAACCTAACATCACTGACGTTTTCTCTGGGGTTTGGTGAAAATGTGTTGTTTTCAGTGATTCAAACTTAGGTTTCCTGTCGAACGGCGAGATGAAGCTGTAGAAGTATCGTAGCACGAGTACAGAATTTGTGAAGGCCGAAGATTATTGTTTTTATTTTGCAGCAGGTACAAAAAAACGGTTAACTTCCAGAAACAGAGCTTAGAAGAACTGCAACGAGATGCATTCAATGACTCCAGTAACTGACGACGTCCACAAACGCACACTCCAATGTGTGTGTGGGCCCGATGTTTATAAATGTGTACGTGAATAGTACTTCTATATATACTTATAACGCGTAAACATTCCCCTTTAATATAGCCACGGATATCGTAATCCCACATTTCCGGGATGTATCAGTTACTGCACGTGATTTTTGAGCAAACATCCTGCTAATCTGACGCGTCTTCTGTATCGTTCTGGGACATTTTGTGGACTTAAGGAAACTAATAAGTATTCTGGATGTGATTTTCCTGCATTCACACACACACAGATGCCCCAGGAGGCCGATGTGTGCAACTTGAACGTTCCTGGGATTTGGTTTCCATCTCTGCTGCTAAATCTCTGTAGCAGTGTGAGGCAGCGTGCATGTGTGTGTGTATGCACACATGTGTTTCTGAGCATGTGCTCGTATGTGTTTATGGACGTGATAATGCAGTCCAGCCAGAAGAATCCTCTTTATCGGCCTCACCAGTTGTGAGTTCCTCTGGAGCGTCGTGCAGGAGCCTCAGCGTCTGCAGGGCTACCGCTGAGGCACCGAGGTGACCTCCTGCTTCTGGCTGCTCAGGCCACAGCGCACACACTCAGCAGGCCTGTAATTACATTTAGGGAATAAAAGCACAGAGGGAAGGAGGGATTTAAAATGTGTGAGAGGTGTAACCAGGTCCTTTCACTCTCTCAGCTGCGCGTCAGCGTCGCTTTATTCACCATCCAGAGTCTGTGGTGAGGAAGGGTTTTTAACGTTGTTCACGTTACAGGTTTTAGAGGTTTCTGGGGGGGAGTTTTCTCGCCGCACCTGGTGTGAGATGCATTACAGCGCAGGGTGCTTTCATTTGTCAGCGCGACCTTTTGAACGGAGACAGCAGTGCGGAGCGCTTTCATACTTTACAAACTTACAGTGTGTGACATTTCGTTTCCTCGTTCGAGAAGCTAACAAGCACGCTTTCTTAAATGGCTTGGAAGTTTCACACGGAACATGTGATCAGTCACGTGTTGGTGATTCCATGGTGGTATCTTTGACTAGAAACACGGCTGCTTTTACCTAGAATTGCACTTCACAGTCAATCAGTCGTTCACTATGACGTAAAGACTGATAAACAGAATAGAAACGCTGCGAGTCTGGACTTTTCCTCGTCACTCTTCATTTCATTCATTGTGTCAGACTGTGGCCAGCTCATATTGATCCTCGTTCTCAGACCTTAACCTCCTCCTCTCCTCCTCTCCTCTGTCCTCATTTTCTCCAGCTGTGTGGGCAGACAGAGACAGAAATGCCCTTGAATGACCCCTCGATTCCTCGCGTCCTTGAGTCGGCGCCCCCTCGTTTTACCCCTGAATCCTCTCTCTAATGCAAGTGGGAGCCTGCTAGCTATGCTATATATGGCACTTTGTCCTCAGACGGAGCAGCAGAGGCCATGACAGCGGCTCATTATCATTAGACGGATGGAATTTTGAAGGGATGTCGTGTTAGAGGTTCACGTGCATCTATTTTAATTTTAATGTGCATGTACGTAGAGTTCTTCTTCGTCTAATAATATCAAAGTCCTTAATCACGGTTCTTGTCGTCCTTCATCACAGTTCAAAGCTCTTGAAGTAGAGTTTTAAGGTTTTGTCTTTATACACACGTCCATGGATCTATCCGGTAGAGTCTCTGATGTGCTTTTATTTGCAAAAACAAATAGAAATAGAAATCCCGGATCTTTTGTAGAGAGCATACAGCGTGTACCTGGTGGATTCGAGGCAGTCTCCACTGCCCCCTACTGTCTGTTAGTAGGAAAAACAACCTTTCAACATGCGACCCCGGAGTACGTCAGAATCAGAAGGTGTCGTGAGCAATGGTAGCGTTTGTTTTCGCCGTTTCGACGCAGAGAAAACCGTTGTTGGAGGAAGCGACGAAGAGGAAATGCAGGTAAAAGTAGGAGAAACGGAATGCCGAGCGGCATGGAGCGTCTCTAATGGTGCGTTCCAGTCGTGGTCAGAAGTCAGAATCTCCGGAAACTACGAGGGCGTTTGTTGTTGTAGAGAAATGAAAAATGGGCCGACACACAGTTCACACTGGTCTGCTTCTTGGGTGTGTTTTGAATTGTTCATTTCCCTGCAAGAGCAGAAGTAGGACGAAGCAACAACGACAGACACATTTATTTATTATAGAAAAGTGATGGAATCTTGAAATGTCAAAGGTTATCTCCACTCGCTTAGGAACTCATTGTGCACTTTGGGAACGCTTATTTACCATAATTCCAATTCCAACATGGTATTTAAATTCAATTTCTTGCTTCACTGTTTGCGATAAATTCGCGATCTGCGTTTTTTTCTAATCTCAGGAACAGAGTCATCACAGAGGTGATGTCAGTCCCAGTTCTCTCCAATGTTAATGGCAAAATCCAGAGTTACAGCCGTTCTAGATAGAGTTCCTATTGTGTGTTGGTATCTGAAAGTAGACCTTGAATGTCTGTAACTCTGGATTTTTCCGTAGCTACAGACAGAAACTCTCCCTCCGCTCTGACCTCAGATTGAAGCTTGTGCAGAGGGAAGCGTCAGAGCTCGGTGTTTACCTCCCGGACGGAATGACTTTCAGACACCACTGTGATTTCCCCCCTTCTGTCACCACAAGGTCTCTCTGGGATTGATTCAGCGGTGCCGTGGAGATTTGACTTCGGCACAGAAATAAGCAGCAGCAGCAGCGGCCCCTTCAAGGCTTCTGCTCTGATTTAGAGTACATTAAGATTCATCCACGGCGGCGCCCCCCGTGTGTGTGTGTGTGCGCGCCACTTCTTCAATTTCCTGCTCAACCAGACTTTACGCTCATATGTTTATATCAGCAGGCAGCAGCAGCAGCAGCAGCGGCTGCTCTGCCCGTTTTCCCATTTGAACAATGCTGACATCCTGTCACAGGGGACAAACACGAGGAGGCGGAGGCTGGAGAGGTTCAGCCGAGACGTTCAGTTACCGGCGTGCGGGCCCTCCCCTCGCCTCCACTCGCTGTTTCAGCCACGTCTGTTTTGTCAGAGAAAGAGAAGCCACTTGAAAGCTACACTCAAGTTTTTCCACCACCGGCAATCGAGACTGTCGGATCCAATTTTCCTCCGCGCCGCTTGTGTTTCTTCCCACTCGACGGCCTGAGTGATGGATATTCCTCAAATAAACACACAAGATCATTCTAGAACATAGGTGTCCTGCTTTCAGTGCATAAATATACACACACACACACACACATATATATATATTATTATTCAATAACAATATACTCTATTTTTCTGTATAATTTTGTTTAATATTAATATATCACTGGTCCAATATTTAGTAAAATAATGTTTAACATTACATAATAATGTTAGATGTGTTGAAATGAGCAAAAATATCAGTCTTTATATTATATACTTTATATATTATCAATTTCAACTGATTTTACAAAATGTGTATCCTATAATGTTTTTGGTCACATCGTCTGCATATACAACGATTTTTATAATAATTTCCTATTCCTATAATGTTAATTATGTATATTTACTGTTGTATTCTCTTTAGTTAATTGTGATGTTGTCACTAACATTTCCTCTGGGGAAAAAACACGTTCTCAAACTGTGGCACGTGTACCGTCAGTGGTACGCAAGCTTTCTCTGGTGGTACTGGTATAAATCTGCCATTTAACGATGTTAATCAGAGACATCAGTATTTTCTTCGGTGGTTGTTGGTATAAAAAGTTTAAGAACTACTGTTTTAAGTGAAAAGTACACACTAGTTTTACTCGTATCTCAGTATAAATGCAAGGAGCGTCTCGCTTGACCAGCTGGGTTTGTTTGACAAGCTTCAAACCTGGCAGGTGACGTATGGTGAGGTCACAGTGTTACACGGGGCGGATTATTCACCCGGTGAGTTAAAAAATTCCAATTTTGGCTTTTTTATTATCTTCAGTTTATGACTATTTTGTCACACAAGCATTTCCCGTGACGCTGGACTGATAAATGATCGTATTATCTTATAGCAATAAGCGTTGCAGAAAAACCAGATATATTATTGTACTTTGTGCCTCTCTGTGTAAACTCATATGAGTGACTTCTGGGTCTGTGTCGTCTCCTCCGGCACCAGCTCATTTCACAGTCTCCTCACATCGCACACAAAAATAGTTATTTTTCCCTCTAAAAACACACAGTATACTGTGTGTGAGTGAGCACTGAGGCTCTTCTGTGTGTTTTCTGCTCTTCACGCCTGTTTCATGTGTCCACACACACACACATGCTTACATGTCTGTCAGACAGACAGACAGACAGATGTCACAAGTTCCCTGACCCGCAGCGTTGACCTTTGGTGACAATCACTCCTCTGTGAACGTGCCCTGTGAAAACTGAAGGAATTACCAAGCTACAACACACACACACACACACACACACACACACAAACAAGTGTCTCCAGTGGTTTCTCAGCACTGATAATCCATCAGATTAGCTCAGATTATTCATGAAGGAAGTTGGTTTCCAGGTGTAGCTTCTGTGCTTGACAGTGGAGACGTAATGTATGGACTTTATTTAGCAGGCAGGACGACAGAAAAACCAGGTTCTCAAACTGCGGTACGTGTGCCACCAGTGGTACGCAAGCTTCCTCTGGTGATACTTCAGAAATGCTGTTCTACTGTATATACGGCGATAAATCTGCCTCCTGTGACTTTACTCACACGTTGGTGATAATGGTGAGAGGTCAATCATGATGTGTCCTCACTACGATATAAAAACAGGTGTGTGTGTGTGTGAGAGAGAGAGACTGAGGGAATAGAGTACACACACACACACAGCTGAATATTTTATCACACGCGTCCTCGTCCTCGTCCCCGCCCCCCGGCGTCCACACTGACATCACCAGCCTGTCTTGTCTCTGCACTCCCATCCTTTTCCATCTCATTTTTACACACACACACACACAGAGAACTTCACCGTCCTCTGAGTTTATCACAGTTGAGCTGTTTCCCCTCGTCTTTTCTTCCTCTTCTTCTTCTTCTTCTTCTTCATCAGAACGCTTCCCCGCAGGTGAAGTCAGATCTGAGGACTCGCTCTCGTCCTGGGGACGTCTCCACTGTTTCTCCTCTCTCATCCTTCAAACACAATCTCTCCTGTTGGCTTTTATCTGCACCCCCATACCCTCTCCCCTCACCCCTTCACTCCCTCCCTCCCTCCCTCCAGTGTGAGCTGTGTTTCCTGCCGGCAGCCTCGGCCCCGCTCGTTACAGGGAGACGCGAGTGCACCGTCCTCCTCACCTTCTCTCTGCACTTCCTTTTAATTAGACAGCTGTTTGTATGTGTGTGTGTGTGTGTGTGCAGTTAGGGGCCCCCGAGTGACTTCAGATGTGTGTTATCTTTCTTGAAGTGATTGATATCACAGCGGTTCATTTCAGTCTCTGAAGTTCAGCTCAACAAGAGGAAGCTGCAGACTGGAAAGAAGAGAGAAACCCAGCATCTGGACACTCTGGTTTTCACGTGTATCTCAGTATAAATGCAAGAAGCGTCTCTTTTGTCCGTCTGGTAACCACCTCACTGTCCTACCCGGTTCCTTTGACAAGCTTTAAACCTGGCAGGTGGCGTAGCATGAGGTCACGGTGTTACGTGGCGCGGATTTATTCATGTCACAAGTTTACTTCATTCACTCCAGTTGAAAAACTCCAACTTTGGCTAAAACTGCGCTTCATACAGTGAAGGGACGTCAGCACTTTCCAGGACCACTTCCCTCAAATTCAAGGACGAGAATGTGCAGACACGGCTTAAAGATGGGAGGACAACTTGTAAGAGCTTGTCTTCGTCCATGATGACGTCCACTTTTATTGTCCTTTTTGGGATCTTGGTCTTTGTAAATTTGTCTTTGGCTAGACAAAGATCTTGGAATTTTAATGTCCCAGGCATGACGTCGTAATTTGCTTTCTTTGCTTAGCTTTACAAACAAACACGGGAGACAACTTCACTTCTTTTTTTTTTGCACAAAAATTCAAGCACTTTCAATGACCCATTTCTGTTCAGGGTGATTTTTAAAAACTTTCAAGGGCCTTGAATTTTGTTTTCAAACCCGTGGAACTGCGGAAAACCCTGAAACATTCACATTCACTGTGACCGCAGCATTATTAAAGGCACCAGTGTGTGCAGTTGCTGATTGTAAGTCTTGGCTTTATTAGAGCTTGTGTCGCCGGGTGACATTCCCGCATCTGCACGCAGGAAGTGATTTATTTTATGTCAAGACAGACACGAGAAACAGCAACACTGGCCTGGAGTTTGACTGAAAAACGCAAAGAACGGCAACACACAAGCAAGTTCTGCTGCTCAAAAAAACTAACATAAATGCTACAATGCTAATGCTAACAACAACAAGTCACGCACTGTACCTTTAAGGCGTTCACCACACAGAAATAGAGCTCTCTGAATCAGAATACTTTATTTATTTAAAACAACCCTCAGGAAAGAAAATATTAAAACACAATATTAGCAGCAGATAAAATATACATGTATATACATTAACATCAAATATACATGTGACAAAGGCATGTGCTCATTAAGAGATGTGACCTTTATGAAGTCCTGTGGCTATAAATACAGTTAGCAATAAATAGAACTAAATGTGAATGTAAAGTATGTACAGAGAAAGCAGTGAAAGTGATTTGAAACAGACGCTACTTAAAATGTCGTTATTACTCCATGTATGTAATTAAGAGGACAATTATGTAGCAAAGCAGCAGATATTTAAGTACTTTTTCCCATGAACACAACTAAGGTTTCAATAAATGACTTCACATACACAACTCCCCCTTAAAAATGACTCTGTCGTGCATATGCCAGACCAGTACGTGGCGCTCTAACACCACCACCACTTGGAGCATGCGTGTTCAAACATATTTATTTTTAAAAGTTAAGAACTAGCGCTTTAATTCGGTGAAGAACGCTGCGACTCTGACTCGACGTAAGCAGAAGTAGAACAAACATGGAGGGCCTTTGTTTGCTTTCTCTTCTGTCCACACGGAGGAAGGTTGCGCACATGCCGGCGGTTATTAATAGTGCTCGTCTCTCCTTCAAGGCCACAACTCAACCATTTACTCTGCATCTCCATGACAACCGGGGGCCCGTCCCATAAGCTGTGCCACTCTGTGACGCTGTAGCCTCGCTTGTTTGAAGTACGGCGGCGTTCTCTTACACGGCTGCGAGGCACAACCGCACAGAAGTGAAGTGGTGAAAGCGCTGGGCAGCACGTCTCTGTTTTTAGGGCAAGAAATAAAAACACACACCAGGCGCTCAGAGTCACAAAACTCGCCCCGACAACCACGAGCTGCTCTGCTGCATGACATGAGGGGCTAATTATGCTAAGTACAATACATTACCTCTAGCATGTGCTACGAAAGCAGCCGTTTCTCTAATGTGCTGCAGAATATAAACTTACTTTATTGGCAGAGGAGGAGGAGGAGGAGGAGGAGGAGAATCCAAAAAAAAGGACACCCAAGATGCTTCCATGCACAGTTGAAGCTGAACTGTGCAAGTTTAAAGTATAAACCAACGTCCGCTACAAAAAATGCCTGGTTTTCATAGTGCGAACATGTATTTATTAGTCGGATTTATTCTATGTTAGTCGGGCTAACATGTTAACGTTTCTTAAAAGTCTGGTTTTCGTAGTATGAACATGTTTACTTGTAAATATTAGTCGGGCTAACATGTTAATGTGTCTTAAAAGTCTGGTTTTCGTAGTACGAACATGTTTACTTGTAAATATTAGTCGGGCTAACATGTTAATGTGTCTTAAAAGTCTAGTTTTGTAGTATGAACATGTTTACTTATCAACATTAGTGGGGCTAACATGTTAGCGTGTCTTAAAAGTCTGGTTTAAATAGTATGAACATGTAAATATTATACTATGTTGCGTGTCTTAAAAGTCTGGTTTTTACCATGTTTACTTGTAAATATTAGTCGGGCTAACATGTTAACGTGTCTTAAAAGTCTGGTTTTCGTAGTATGAACATGTTAACTTGTATTTATTCGTCGGACTAACATGTTAACAGTCTTAAAAGTCTGGTTCTCTAGTACGAACATGTTTATGTGTATTTATTAGTTGGGCTAACATATTTGTATCTTAAAAGTCTGGTTTTCGTAGTACGAACATGTTAACATGTATTTATTCGTCGGACTTACATGTTTACGTGTCTTAAAAGTCTGTTTTTCATAGTATGAACATGTTTACGTGTATTTATTAGTTGGGCTAACATATTTGTATCTTAAAAGTCTGTTTTTTGTAGTACGAACATGTATTTATCAGTCGGACTAACGTGTGTACATGTGTCTTAAAAGTCTGCTTTTAGTCGAAGTAACACGTTTATTTGTAAGTCTGGTTTTAGTTGGACTACTATGTTCCTGTTTATTTAGAAATGTTTGGTTTCAGTCGGACTAACACAATAATTAGATTGTAGTTTTGGACTGATTTTCTGTGTCAGGGGAGAAAAATGGACGAGTGTGGTTGGAGCTGAGCTTCTCTGATTAACATGTCATCTCCACCCTCTCCCTCCTTTTTCACCTCTCTCTCTCTCTCTCTGAGGCTGAACAGGTCTACCTTTCATTAGGAGGCTCTCAGTGCAAAAATGTGTTTGCTGATAAGAGCCCGCAGTTTATCAACAGTTTATAAAGGACTGTGTTAGGATTAATGCAATCAGGACACGAGCAGAGAAGTGCTCGGACGCTGTTTACACAATCAAATCTGACTCTTGTCGAGGGATTGAGAGGAGTTGGGGGGGAGAGAGGGAGAGAGAGAGAGAGCAAGAACAGGCAGGAAAGATAAGTGCAGAAAAAAAGGGAATCAAATTAGACTGAAATTATGTATTATGTATGCAATTATTTCTCTCCCGGACAGACTGTTATTTTTGCGATACATCGAGGGAACCAAAAAATGAGCAGTGGAGGGAGAGAGTGCAGTCAGAAGTGTGTGTGTGTGTGTGTGTGTGTGTGTGAGACATGGTCCCGGTGTCTGTCCCCGAGCCAAACTCAGTGCATCCATGTGAGCTGGCAAAGCCGGGCTCCTCATTATCTGCCCATCTTGGCTTCCATCTGAGGAGGAAAAAAATGCCCGCGTTGCAGTCTCACTTTGGCGGGACACTGATCACAAGAGCAGCTCGTCTCAAGCGGAGACACCACTGCTCTCCCTCACCAGTCCCACTGTCTCGAGGACAGACACGGACGAGGGGTCCTCCCGAGTTTTCGACGCAGAAAAGTGGAGGTTTGAGTCGGGGAGATGGAGCGAGGCTTCAGACGGCACATGTAATTGAGCGGCCCCAGATAGACGATCTGCGAACATGAAACAGCAACAGTTGTGACGGAGGGTAATTGCCTCCCTGGGCCCATATAAAGCCTCGTCGACTCTTTAAACTTCAGCAAATTGCTGGAAGTCCTTATGTCAGCAGGTAATTGGTTCCAGGCAACGGCAGCCATGTGAAATGAACGGAGGATAGGTGGAGGCGGAGCGGCCGTGTGCGTTTTGAAAAATAATCTATGAAAGATTCAAAGAACGGAGTCGTTTTAAGAGTCGATGGAAGCGTTTTGTTGTATTGATTTTTTTTCTCTCCCCTCCAATAGCAGGGTTTTTACTTTTCATTCATTCCGAGGGCTCAATATTGCGAAGGTGTCACTGCCAGAGTGAAAATAGCTCCTTTCTCTGTCACCACATGTTTTTAGATTTCATCTTTGTTGTATTCTCGTGGAATAATATCTATGTAAATGTCAGCGCAGTGAGATGAAAAGCAAGAATCACCGCTGGCCTTGTTTCGCAACACAACTTCAGCACCAGACCAGGTTTTCCTATAATCACCCCAAGTTGTTCCAGAGACAAGGAGGACCAGAACTTTGACCTTCAGGGCCTCTCCATACTTTCATTCTTCCGTGTCCACGGAGAGTTGATCGCACGAACGGCGCTGCTGGTCCATTCAAACTGAAATGAATCAATCTCACATTCTATTATCGTCGTGGCGATTTCCATGGGCTGAGATACGTTAGTGTCCATGTTTGTTTACAACTCTTCAACTTCTGTGTAAATGAAACACACTATTACAGTCATTGCATTCTTTCAGCGATTGGACGGGTGGATCTGCTTGTATAGCCTCACCTCCACCAGTCCACCACCAAGTGACCGTGTGGTTTGCCGTTGGCATGCTCCATCCTCACAGTTATACCTCTAGCACTTTGAGATGAATTTGTCCATAGGTTCCATCCATACTGCATGTTTTCATTTATGAACGGTATTTTCTGGAGCGTCCACGCCAACATTTTAGCTCTGTTTCAGAAGTAGTTTAGGAGAATATGCAAAAGCGTTGTATCCACATGGAAACCACCATTTGTGGAGCCCTAATACTTTTTTGAAAAAACGATGATGTCATGCATTTGCTGTCGCCATCCTTGTTGTTGAGTTACAGTGCCACATACAACCTGGCTACTCATCAGTGTTTGGAGTTTTTCGAGGGGAATTTTGTTCATACAAAGACATGAAACAATGCTGTGTTTTTTTACACTGAACAACTTGAACGTCCAGCGCAGAATTGATGCATTTTTGAACACAAACAGAGCAGTGTGGACGTAGCCTGAGTGTCCGGGTGTCTGGCCTGCGTCCAACCCCTCCTCCTGGCTCGTGTATACAGAGTGGACCCTCAGGAAGGAGATGCTTTATTAGCTAGCCTGTGATTAATCGAACATCTGTTCACACAAATACAGCTGACCACAAATCCCCGATGTTTACCCGCTGAGTAAACAGTTGATAAGTGAGCGGGGAGGGCGTCGTGTAGGGGGTCACGTCTGTTTTTTGTAAAAATCTCCTAATTTCACACACAATTTTGGACCCCGCTTGAGAAAATGGAAGGTAGAGTCGAGGAATATTGTTTCCAATGTTTTTAGCCTGAGGGGTCTCGCTGGCAGTCAGTCAGCTGTTAGCCACCACACACACACACGCAGCTTTGGTGTGAAGCTGCCGTCCCTCGACTCTCGGCTGATTAGCATTGTCTTTGTTCCGTCGGTGGTGACGCGCCGTGAGGCATAGTACGGTGGGCAAACTGGTGGCTTGCTTAGCAGTTATGGTTAAAGAGCAACACGATAATCTGCATTGTATCTTTGAGTTGTGATGGCATGCGGGTCACAGACAACAACCTTCCCACAGCACCTTAGAGTTTTAACTCATACAAACCAATTAGAGCAGTACATGCGACGCCAACTGTCAACTCTTTTAAGGTCATGACATTTCAAGTCTTCTCCAGCAGGATGGACCTGGTGGACTTTTCTCTGGAGCTTTCGGGAGACAACAAACTAATCAGAACATGTCACTGAAAGGACGAGTGAAGTCATCTCACTTCAATTGCCCCTAAGAGGAGAGTTTGCAATGACACAGCAATGGAAAAAAAACATGTATTGTGATTGCTATTGCTGTGTTTGCCCATTCACATGGTTCTTAATTCATGATAATATGGAAAAGTAGGCGAGATTAGAGGTAAAAAGATTAGTGTAGGAGGATGACAAGGGTGGGGTTGACTTCATGGAATTACATGGAATTACCAATGTTAATTTTCACTCATGCTTTTAAACAATGTCACATTAGAGACTGTTTGTAGAACTTACAAGTTCAAACAGAGTACGATGAAGCTGCTCCTCAAAAGTAAAAAAAAAAAGAGAGGTAAAATTAAGTAAATCTTATGACACAATTTTAATAAACCGTTAGAAGTCAAAATTTGTTAAATACAGATGGTGACAGTGTTAAGCTTCTTTGTTTGTGCTTCAAGGGTTGTTAATATTTCATTTTAACATGTGGCCAATGTTTGTGAGTATTCGACTATAGGTGACTTGGAATTAAGTGTTCATTTTGCATCACATTTTGAAGACAATACTCAAATCACATCTGTTGTTGTCATCATGTTTTCACAGCATTGTCATAACAAAATGCTTGCTTGCACAGTGATTTGTACATAAATAAAGGTGACGAATCCAGCCTTGATTTATTGGTGCATGTGATAAACAATAATGCCCTTAAAAGCCAAGGGATAAGTGCAAACACATTATATTCTATGTACACTTATCATTACTACTATCCTGTTTATAATAAATATTCAAACACCTTTTTAACAGTTGCAATAAAGCTAACCTTCCTCTTTGCAACAATGAAGACACTTACATCCAAACTCAACCCACTTTTCTTTTCTTTTAATTTAAATGAGGTGATTCTGCTGAAGAAAGAACATCAACATGTGTACAATACATTTATGGTTTGTATTTATACCACTGTTCTAGTCTTGATGACCACTCAAAGCTGCTTTACACTACAGTTTTGCCATTCACCCATTCACACCCTTTAACTCACACTTCCATCCATGTGCAGCTCTTTTCCTATCACACTTCTTTCATACCTATTCACTCGCTGCTGACACAGCATGTAGACTAGCGGATCCAGGAATCGAAGCCACTGTATTTTACTCATTAGAACCTTTTTGTAATTTTTTATCTTGTTTTCGGGGGTTTTTAAGCACTCTTATTTCGTCAAGTCTTACAGTACTGTTGTTAAACTTAGAAAGTTTATTTAAAGACAAACAATTGTGTCATGATGTCAGATTTACAGTTTTAATGATCACTCACCATTACAGCAAGAACATGAATGACATAATGAAATGAATGATAAAAACTAAATGTCCCTGTAGTAATAGCAGCGGGTCAAACATAATGGCAAGAGCACATATGGTCTTTTGGAAAAATGCATAAAATCTCTATGATTATAGCACTTGGCCACAGTGATAGGAATCAGTTAAGCTTTGGTGTGTGGTGAGTGAGTGAGGGAGTGAGTAAGAGAGAGAGTGAGGGAGAGAGAGTGAGAGAGAGTGTGTGTGTATGTGTGTGTGTGTGTGAGAGAGAGAGAGATGAGGACAATCCAGTGTCAAAGTCATCCAGAGCAGCACGGAGCCTCCAGCAGCCTCCACAGCCTCAGGAGCAGCAGCGGCACCATCACCATGAGTCTACTCAGCTCATCCAGCATCAGCCTGGCTGCTCTACTCATCCTCACCTTACCAGTCTGCAAAAGTGAGTAAGAAGGAAAAAAAAAAAAAACACTTTATCTTACTTACTTTACATATTATTTATTTATTTATTTAACTTAGCAGTTTGTAAACTTTCAAAAGGTCTAGCAAAACTTCTTTCTTTTCTTTCTCTTCTCATCTTTTGATTTAAATTAGTTTCATGGTGTAATATATCAGTGGTGTTTACATCATAAAAGTTCTCAACAAATGTATATTATTATGTTTTATTCCTATTACATATTATCCTGTTTGTTCAGCCTATCTATCTATCTTGATAGATAGATAGATACACTTTTTAAATTTTAATAAACAGTTATATTTAGATTTACAAACACATTCAAACAATGATGTTTGTCCATCACAACTGTCAACTCATATATATATATATATGCAAACATACAGTTCACAGATATACAGATAAATAATGTAGCCTCCATATTTGATGCAATCCCACTTTTTATGTTGTAAACAGAAGCCTCTGTGTGTGTGTGTGAGTGTGTCTATAGGCTGCAAGGAAAAATTTGATTCAAAACAATCTTTTGTGGACATTTTGACCCTGTGTGGCCCTTAAATGACTTTTTGAAGGTTGTTTTAGGTTTAGGGTTAGATCAAAGTTTAAGTTAGGGTTAGGTTATGGGTGAGGGTAAGACATTTAGTTGGTAGGGTAAGAAGCTAGAGAAAACATTAGCTCTATGTGTGTCATCACTAAGAATGCTGAACAAGAATACGAGAGAGAGAGTGTGTGTTGTGTGTGTAATATGTGAGATTTTTATATATTTTTATATAATTAATTAACTCACTGGAACTCCAGTTGTTTGTGTATCAGGAATATTTTTTTCTTTTAATCACAGTGTTTGGGTTAGTGTGTGTGTGTGTGTACATTTATTACTGAATGGCATCACATCGAAATCACTTAAACCCAAAAGATCAAAAAGACTCTTCCTCCATAATAAAATGGCTTATCGTAAATAGTTTAAGGAGATTTAGCCAATAATAAAATTTGTCTATCTATCTATCTATCTATCTATCTATCTATCTATCTATCCATCTATCTATCTATGATCAATCCATCTTATCTTTGTCATTATTAAATTATTTCTTCTCAAAATCAACGCGGCATTTCGGAAACACTGTTTTGTGATCTTGCAACCTCTGATTGGAAGTGTACACTAAATCAGTGTTTCTCAATCCCGATGATAATGATTGACATGTTTAAATATTACTGTATGTCTCCCCCTGTACTGTCAAAGTGACATTGGTGTCAGTCTGCACATTGTTGACTGGTTTGCACACAGAGACGCGAAGAGTTGATCCAGCTTCAACTCATGAACAGCAAAAATCGACCTGCACCGCGTTCTATAGCTCTTACCACTGTTAATGGAAAACCACTGCAATCATGTCGAGGTAGAATGTCGACAAAACAGTCGTATATGAGGAGCTGCTCGTCATCACGGCACAGCAGAGGCACACAGACCTGCTGCCTCTGCTCTGCTGTGTCATCATGTACTCATTAGTGTTCCGACAGTAATAACCTACTGTTGTGGGCAATATTTTGTCAGAATGATGCTAAATCAACAGTGTGCATTTCATAACTGTGTGTTTCTGCGTGAAAAAACAAAAACAGGTGCTCCAGCAGAAGTCCAGCAAGTCACAATAGGCCAGAGTCAACCACACAGCCAGGTATATACTGCATATGTATATATATATATATATATATATATATATATATATATATATATATATATATATATATATATGATCTTTTCTTTCTTTTTAAATGTGCTCTATAAATAAATGTGACTTCTTTCTTTCTTTCTTTCTTTCTCATCCCCTGTGATGCTCCACAGATCGACACCGTATGCTCGTCATACCTCTCTGCAGACCATAAGTTTCAGGTGAGTGTAGGGTGATTCTATCTGGTTTGCGTTCCTTTTCTTTACGCTTTTCTCTATTCTTTTTAACAATATAAATGCATTACTGCATTAAATTGTGTTCTTTGGTATTCATTCCAGGCATCTGACGTCTTAGGTGAACTCTGTGTCATGATGCTGGTTCAGAGGTCAAAGGTAACCCTCATCTTACTACAACTGTGTGTCTCCACATTTCTACATGAAATGTCCTGTAGAAACACAAGAGTGACACTTTCTTGTTTTCCCAGGAGCTGAGGGGACAAGAAAAAAGTAAAAGGGTAAGAAAACATTGCAACTATTTTCCTGAAATGATTCTCCTCGACCCGTAAAGACATTAAATCCATTTGTTTTGTGTACGTAATGCACATTTTTTTGTAACTGTACATGCGTTTTTCACGTACAGTCATGGTCATTAAAATAATAGCTAAATCAGCCGCTACAGTACTTTTGTTGACCTGAGAACACACCTTCACAATGTTTTTTTCAACTGCGCTTCATGTGTAAGTGGTGAACATGTGCAGCATCTAACAATAACAATTTAACAGCCCAATGAAATGTCAGGCAGGCAACACACACACTGTTTGTGTACAGCTCTTGATAACGCTACTTACCTGATGAAATTAAATATTGACGGACATTTTGTAACAATCACATTCTGTATGATTTGTCTGTCATTAAAATTGCAAGAGCCAGAAAAATAAAATAAACAGAGACACATAAATTGAGTTTTTTTTCTTCCGAAAATCAGTCTTGATGTGAAATATTAATTGTCATTCCTGGTATTTATTATCCTTCATGTACATTACAACAAATCACAGGACATACGTTCTCTTCCCACAACAAGTCATATTTCTCCAATGAATGACTATGTTTTTTTTTGCCTTTCCATCACTAGTGTGTAATGTTTTTGTTGTCTTTAAGTAAAAGGTGTTTCACTCCACGCTGCGTACTTTACGGAGCTGTTATTCATATCTGTGCGGCTTTGTGTGTGTGACATATACACTATCCATCGGTCTTTTTTTTTTCTTTCAATCTCACTGCCACTGACTGACTGAAAAAAAGCTATTAAAAGGCAAGGTGCTTTGTTTTTCAGCAGACAAACACAGTGCATGCAGTCAGTCAGTCATGAAGAGTGACAGTGAAAAATATTAAAGAAATGATTCAAACCTCTCACCTGCCATACAGGACTCGTTTGATAGAAAAAAATACAATTGCAGCATTTAAAGAGGAAATAGTGCATTGCACTTTTGTATGCTGGGAACAAATTTTGAAATGTGTGCTCTGCATTAGTTGTTCTTCCCCACTCAGCAGTAATTATGATCTAAAATTAGTGCTTTCGACAGGTGAACTCATCACTCATTGCTGTCAAGCTTTGACGTTTACAAAGCGGATAGAAGGAAATAAGAGCGAAACATGTGGAGAGTGTTTGCTCTGTAAAACCCAGATGTGAATGTTTGTTTATGTGTGTCAGCTGTTGGCTTTTGCCAGTGGGCGATAACCGTGGCACAACTTGTGTTTCGTGTCTATCCAGGCTGAACTTCAGGGACCTGGTGGAATCCAGAGCAGAGGTTACTTTCTCTATCGGGTATGAATGTTTTGATATCAAGAAGCAAGAAAGGAAAAAGAGAAAAACATGCGCGTATATTATCCGCATCTCGTATATTATAATAAACATGAATAATTAAATAACAATAATGACATTTTGCTTGCACTTGCAGCCACGAAATGGAAGAAGATCCTTAGAATATGAGTAAAATAAAGGTAATTCCTCTGCCCTGATGATACATTTTTATTGTTTGTTGCATTTTAACATAATAGCTACTGACAATGTCTTAAAGAGATACAACAGCATTTGAAATTTGAAGGGAATAAATTATTATGATTTTCAACAACAGGGTTCACAACTTAAATTACCAATGTAAATCATTAAATGTTATACTTCCTTATGTATTCCTCTTTTATACCCTTTACTTTTAATTAAGGCTGAAACAAGTACTCGATTAATTGATTACTAAACTAATATACATATATTTTGATAATCAATTAATCAGTTTGAGTATTTTCTTTAAAGAATTAAAACAAGTATCTCTGATTTGATCAGTTTCTTGAACGTGAATATTTTCTGGTTTCTTTGCTTCATGTAACAAAGAAATCCTTCAAACTGAATCATTTTGGTTTGTGGACAAAACAAGACATTTGAGAACCACTGATCAACATTTTTAAAAATGTTCTGACATTTTAATGGACCAAGTGATTACTCGAGAAAATAATCGACCCATTACTCGATAAATAATCATAGTTTCAAAAAATAACTTGTATATCTATATTTCTGCAGACTTCCACATGCTATTTGAAATGTTTGCTTACATGACATAGCCAATGTTAGAATTAATGTCTATTTATTTACTAGAAGTGTTGTGACTTCAACATCAAACTACATTCCTTTACCTTTTCCTTCAAAATCCATCATTTTTTAAAACAAATTTTGACTAAAGTAAAACATTTTGACCCGCCCAGTCTGCCTTATAGAAGAAATGCAGTAAAGAAGTAATTTAAGGAAATGCAAACAATTGCAGAAGTTCTTAGTATGTTGTAATCATCATCGTCACTCACTCTCTGCAAGAAAGCACTTTAGGGAATTACAGCCATTTGATTGTTGCTGCAATTGTTACATCTCTTGTGATTAAGAAGAAGGGAATGCTCAGTGAAAATGGATAAACTTGAAAAAGTACAGGCTGCTTCAACCAAGTTTACATGGAATTACAATATCAGAGACATGCCAGTGTTTGTGTGTGTTCGTGCCTTTGTACTTTTATTTAATTAAAATATAATTGTCTGACAGTCTCCATCTCTGAATCATTAGGGTACAGAGAAGACAGAGACAGCGAGACCCAAGCTGCTGCACCACGACCGACTGATCCAATCTGCAACCACAGCCCTCTGCCACTGCTGTATAGTGATATCTGAATGTACACAAAGAATATAATTATAATACTAGTCATTGTCCAGATTTTATTTTGTGCTATATATTTGTCATTTGCATTAAAATGCTATAATGTGTTTGCGTGTTACGTTTGATTTGTTATACACTGTATTGTAAACAATAATCTTTCACTGTGTTTAGAGAAGCATGAAATAAGTCATTTTTTTTGCATGGATGCGGAATTACTGTAAATGATTAAAATGAAAAGTAAAACACACATCAGGTTTATTTACACCTTAAATGTTGCATGAAGAAAAGACACTGTTAAATGTATTCTGTCTATTTTAACTTTCAATTATTAAAAACTACGCTGTGTAATCATACTTATTTTTAAATGTTTATTTTAGATTAATAAAACATTTTTCCTTCCCCAATGTGTACTGTCACAATTATAACAATGAAGAAAGGAGTAATACATTGAACAAGAAACTAATACAGCAGGTCATTAAGTAACACAAGATTTAATAATGCAGGTTTGCATTTTAAATTATAAACATAATTGTGGAAATAACAAAATTAACTCCAATATCAATATTATTTGTCATTATGAGTCAAAAGCCATCGCTTTATATTTGTGTTAATAAAACTGCAACAGAGAATTCTCATTATAAATAGTGCATTTCTAAATATAATATTTTCTTCCTGTATTTATCGTCCTACATCATAGCGGAATTATGATTTTTAACAGTGTGTAACTAAAAAAACTAAAAACAAATCAGGAGGGCAAGTATGTCATTGCGAGTATAAACAGCAGGGGCCGCCATCATCCTAAAAATAAATCTGAATCCAAAGGTACCACATCTGCAGTTGAGATGTTCATGTGCTGATATTATTGTGGGAGGATTGAAATGATGAATGATCTTTCCATGGAATATTTTGTTTGACAAATATTTCATTGGCTTTGTTAAAAAGAACATACTGTGTTAACTGGATTGGCATGAAACCTAAAAAGTGCAGATAAATATATATTTTTTCATCACCTTCTTTATGTGAATTTGGATAATAATAATAATTATTTTCAACATTATTATCCATTTCCCGGTATCACAATCACCAAATGAGCTGCTGCGTAAAACATCACAGGACCTATTGTCATTCAATAAAACACAACCATTACCTGACTTTAAATTGGACTACAAACAATAATCCAAGGCTGATTTTGAGATTATTTCACTCAGTTTTAATTTGAATCATTGTCAGAATTGCCAGTGTCTGTAATTTGTCCAAAACACAACAGTCTGACTATGGATTTTATTAATACATTTAATATAATATAGCAAATTATAGTAACAAAAGAAAATGGCAGATTAAAATTCCCATTCACACAGACAACTTTAGAAAAAAAAACAAAAAACAGTTCCATTCACATGATTCAATGTGGCCAACAATGGTAGTGCAGGATTTCTTGCTTTGGTTGTTTCCATGGTGATAAGCGCCAAGCCTGAGGCAGAGAAAACAATTTGATGACCAATGGTGAACATTTTTAAATGTCCACTATTTAAACTGTCTGTGCTGCTGTAACATTGACAGTTTTCCTATGGTGGGACTAATGAAGAAGTATCTTAAAAGTACCAATTCTGTTCCTTTTGTGTTCTTTTGTTCAAGGTCTGACGGCAAACTTTTTGCCGTCCCTCGTTTTGTCTGTAGCTCTCCTGTCGCCTGCCCTGCACGTGTGACCCATAATATGACCATATTGCATCCAAGACTGTCACCTGTCCCAAATAATACCGGAAAACTTTTTGTATACAAAAGTTGTGACATGCCAGCAATTCACAATCTACACACCATCCCATAATTGTATAATGTCTGTATAATTAAACAATTACCAATAAATTATAAAAGAGCTATAGATATAGCATTCTTCTCTCTTTTTCTTGAAAATACTTTTTCAAAAAGGACATGCATTATGTGTTGGCATAAAGTCTTTATATCTGTGGTAATTAAATACTTTTTCATTCCTTGTCTCCACAAGTGATTATGTCTAATTTGACAGATTCTGCCCTGTGACAGTGGCATCACAGACATTTCAGGGAGCAGGGGCTCAAGTACAAAAAGGGGCACCCCTTCAGAATTATCATTTAAAAACAAAAGATAAAATGGCAAATCTTGTACTTGCTTACATATTTATTTCAGTAATCATATAATCATGCAAATATTCAAAGTGTCCATTGCAAAATTACAAGTTAAAGAAATAATATTAACACTTCTGTGTTGAAATCTATTAAGAAAACAATAACAAGGCTTCCATAACAGTACAGTACGGTACGATTTGGAAAGGTAAAGCCCTGTGCTTCGACTCAGAGCAGTATCTTTACTTTGTAGACGGGGTGTGCGCTGTGCTGGATGGCTGGGTCAGTGAGATATGTAGTGTGACGTTGTACCGGTGCGGCGACTACGAACAACAACATTATTATTACTATGTTACCCCAAGGAAAGGGTACCAACAATGGATTGGTTGGGGCTGGTTATTTTGGTGCTATTCCTAATGGAAACGCAAAAAAAACATGTGCCATACCATACTGAACCAAATTGTTCCACTCGGTGGGAACACTATTACACACCTTTAACTGAGAATTAATACCATTTGACACATTAAAACAAATATATAACATTAGAAAAAGAAATATTTTTCAAAAGGGGTCCTTACCTGGTCAGGGGGTAAAAGGGCAGGTGCACGTTTATGCACTTTTGCATTACAATGTGGCTGTTGTGATGTATATGTGCATATAATTATCTGAATCTGAAGGACAGCAGCACGATAGTAAAGACCCTTTCGGCTCCACTTCTAACTTCATGAGAAGGCTGCTGCCTCAGCTCACTCAGCGCAGTCCACCGTCAGCAGCGCCACTGACTGAAGGGATATCCCGACGAAAGGGGAGACTGATCGGGGTAAGTGTGACATCTCAGCTGGTGACCTCCGCTCCATGTTCATGTGTGTGCAGCTCAGCTGGTGTCTCCCTCACTCCCTCCCCCTCTCACTTTCTCCCTGTATGTGTGTGTATGTGTGTTACTGACATGAGTGACGCTGCAAACGGAAGAGTTTTTTTTTTGCCTTTGCTTGTTTTGGTGTCAGGAACTGGCCAAAGGCCCGGTGACCCACATTCTCTAATGCTGCATGTTAGCTACAGCTAGCTCACTCCGGCTAAAAGTGGGTTGACATACATATGTGAGATTGTTGCGGGCGAGTTAACTGCTCGCTGCGTTACGTTACAAACTCGTGAGGCAGCTGGAAAATCCCGCGTATGTGATTTTTGACGACTAGTGGATCACTGACAGCGTGTGTCGCGTGTCGCAGTGAGTGTGTTAAACTGTTATAAAGCTGATGTTGTATTTTACAATTTGACGTTAGCTCGTAAGCTAGGTGGCGTTAGCTGTGTAGCTGCCGGCCGGCGTCGTCGGAAGGACAGACGTGTTACACCTGGTTCGTCACTTCACACACGGCGGAGTGGACCGTAGTTCTGGAGACTTTACATACTTGACATCCGCTCACGACTCTCCGACTTGTGTTCTTCCCACATCTGCTGCTTCTTCTTTGCGAGGGTATGTGTCTTTCTTTCGTATTAATCACTGGATCTGTGACTGCTGCGTCTCAATCCAGATTCCCAGGCTGGTTTTGTCTGACCTGCTGTTTCTCATCCAGCACACGACATTCACCACACAGCCTCTCCATGTTCTGTCCTGTACCTGTTGGTCTTGTCCCCAAATGTCTGTACATCTGTACCAGAGTCACATTTCCCTGGTAATGAGCCTACTGATGCAGCCTGATGTTTTATCTGTGAACCAGTCACATACATGTAAATCAAATGAGTATGAGAAATAATTTGGCTCCTCAAGAAAGCGCAGAGCACACGGTATAAAATGAAATATATTGTCATTATAATTAGCACTTATGGCATAATTACAGGTTGATTCATTTATTTGACAATCACTGTCATCCGCTATTATGTAATTATTACATGATAATTATTTATGTAAGTAACACTTGTTAACTTCATAAATCCTGTTTAGTGTAAAATAAAATCTTTGTTTGATCTAAAAGTTTTTGTGGCCTGTTTTGTCTATACCGTATTTTTTATTTATTTATTACAGTCTTTAAGAATCTAGCCATAATAATCTTTTTAAGGACAATAATGGCCATATTGAGTCCCAGGTTCACGTTGTTTCATAGTTTGCAATACATTTCATTCAAACCTACTGTAAGTATATGACTCACTGTGGTTTGATACAGAAACTAAAGCACTAATTAAGTATTCAGCCTCATATATCATCTGTTTTAAATTGATGTTTGTAGAAAGATGGAATCTAACACAAAGATGCTCGCATATAGGATTGCACAAAGGATTTATGACAGGACATGATTAACTATTCTTCCCAGCAGGTAAACTGCTTTGTCAGCACACACATAAATCAATTAAACATGAAGGCATTGTTATCAAGCAACCTTGTTGTTTAAACAGTCAGCTCGCTGCATGTGCAAATGATATTCTGAACCTTCAGGGGAAGTATTTTAGCATCAGGAGCCTGTTGCTCCTGCTGCTCTGTCATCGTGTTACAGAATCCTCTGGAGCCTCCTTCTGGTTCTCTCAACTGTTTTAAACATATGGACCATAGGAGTGAGTGTGAGAGTGAATGGTTGTTTGTCTCTAGCTGTGTGTGGCCCTGCGATGTACTGGCGAATTGTCCAGGGTGTACCCCGCCTATCGCCCGATGTAGCTGAGATTGGCACAGCACCCCCGTGACCCTCTGGTGGAGGATAAAGCGGTAGATGATGACTGACTGACTGATTACATGTTTTAAAGCAATTTGAGTGCAATAAACCAATATATAAGCCAAGTCTGTCATTGCAATAGATTTTAATTTCATGTATACATTTTTTATTTTACTACGATGCTGATTCTGATGTGAGATTCAAGACTAATAAAGGCAGCTTGAATCATTCAGTGGACTGAAATTGCACTATTGGTAGAAAATGTTAGCAGGGTCATTAGAAGTCTGATAATGAAGAGTGAAGTTTGGAAACTGCAACTGTAATTCTTTGCTCCTGCAGCCTCAGTAAAATAAAAAGTTCTCTCAGTGACTGTGTATTCGTCAAGGCCTCAAGGATGACTTCTGTAGTGTCAAGAGCTCAGGGGCAATCTTTCGACTGACATTTCACATTCCACAGCAACAAAAGGGGTCCACAATTTATGGGAAAAACCTCAGTAACCTTTAGTATTTACAATCCCTCTGTTTGTGCCTACTCGCATACATAGCTAATTTCATTAAGGCCAACTACGTGCAAAAACCTGTCAGACCTGCTATCATGAGACGTAAGTCTTGACTCAGTGTTTTGACTCAGTCTGTGCCAGTGGTGACCGTGACTTTGACGTTATCTCGTGTCCTTTGCAGATGAATCCCCCATAGCTATAACTTGTAGGGATAAAAGTACTGGAAGTATTTTAACTTGTTCAGCATATGAGACTTAACTTTTGATGGAATTTGGTCTCTTATTTTAACACCCAAGATGCTGGCAGTCTTAGCACAATTTAAATTAAGCTGGGGAAATTTTCTTATTAGTCTGTAGAATGTTATATTCTGAGTCAGCTCAGCTACATTCAGTATTTCAGTCCTGATTGAGTCTGCAGATTTATGAGATTGCTTGTGAATTTGCTGTCATTGCATCTGCTGACTTCACAAGCAGTGGTCTGTTACTGTATGCTCACTGACTTATGCTCCTTTGACCACAGGGCAGCAGTGATGGGAAAACTTTAATGGGCTCACTTTGTCAATAAATATAGACTATACATTTATACATATATACTATGCAAATACAGAGACAGTACATTCTCAGTAGAGCAATAACAAATCCAACAGTCTGTCTTTACTGTTTGGGTTTCTTGAGCTCTTAACAAAAATATGTCCACTGACAGCAATATTAGTTGTGAGAAAAGTCCTTTTCCCACAAAGCATTGTTTCTCTGATGACCTCTTAAAGCTGAGTGGAGTTTTCCTCTTGAAGATGATTCAGACTTAGTCAGACTTTACTTTCTCTTTCTGCAAAGAGCTGCAACTAGCGATTATTTTCATAATCCATCAATCTGACGGTAATTTTCTCTATTAATCGAGTACTTGTTTGGGCCGTAAAATGTTGATTGGCGTCTCCTCCTTTTGGTGTTGTTTTGGTGGCCAAATTTTTGGTGCATCTCTAGTTTTAGTGATTTCTTTGTTCTATGGAGCAAAGAAACCAGAAAATATTCACATTTAACATGTTAAAAAAATCAGAGAACTTGTTTTATTTCTTAAAAAAAAACACTCAAACCAATTGATCGATTATTATGGAGCCCTTCTATTTTTCTTTTTTAAAGCGTGTGCACGCTTTATAACGCGCATGCGCAACTTATTATCATAAGTCACATGCACACTTTACTAAGTTGTGTGTGCGAGATAGTAAAGCACACGTGCGACTTAGTACCCTAACTTCCAGGGCTCCGTAGTTTCCAGTTGTTTGAACAGATCTGAGTTAAAAAACCCCAAAACAACGTATCTGTCATTTTACAGATCGTCTCACTGAAGAAAGAGATGATCGTAATTGTTCACGTTTGGCCGTTGTTGTCTGTTTTGATTCAACGAAGCGTTTGGACCTGGAAATCGTATTTTGAAAGGGTGTTACTTCAGATTTAACATAGACGTTGCCTGTTTCCGCTAACACACCCTATGTCATGACTGAAAACCAGCAAACACCTATGTGCCAATCCCAAGTATGCACTAATTCCAGCATTAAATCAACACTTAATGAATAAGCAAATCTTACACGTATGGCTCCTATACAGGTTATTACATAATAAGATGATGCTATATGATTTTTAGTCCTATCAAGAAGTTCTGAGAGATTTTACATTAATATTGAATTGGGATTATTTTGACTGAAATTGCAGTTGTGATGTGATTCACTATATGATAGGAAATGGTAATTATTACATAGTTTCATTTGTGCAGATCCGTGATAAATAAAGATGTTTTCTTCAGTCTGTAGCATATGGTGTGTATAGGTCAGGACAATATTGAATCTAAAATGGTAATTTGACACATACAGTATTTTGGCTTTAAGAAATAGTGCACCTTCTGCTATTTGAAAATTGCACTAGGCCATATATGATTTTGATTAAATTTAAATAATTGTTCAGCTCTATTATCAAGTAAAGAATCATGTCAGGTCTACTGGGTTTCCTCAAAAAAATGCGTGTTTGTTTTGGGGGATGCACCATTAGTCATGAACCAAAGAAACTGGACATCATTGTTAGCTGATGCAAGGAATGTGGCAAATATAATGAGGCATGGCATGACCACAAACTAATCTGAAGAGCAGCAAAGGTAACACAAATGTCTCTGAACAGATAAGTGGAGGCATTTCTTCAAATAACTCATGTTGTACTTTGTGCCCAGTGTATTACCATGAGTATTAAAACTATTTTATGACCAGTTTGAAGGACTGTCAGTCAGTCAGTCAGTCATCATCTAACCGCTTTATCCTCCACCAGAGGGTCGCGGGGGGTGCTGTGCCAATCTCAGCTACATCGGGCGATAGGCGGGGTACACCCTGGACAGTTCGCCAGTCCATCGCAGGGCCACACACAGCTAGAGACAAACAACCATTCACTCTCACACTCACTCCTACGGTCAATTTAGAGTGTCCAATTCACCTAAGCCCCACATTGCATGTTTTTGGACTGTGGGAGGAAGCCGGAGAACCCGGAGAAAACCCACGCACACACGGGGAGAACATGCAAACTCCATGCAGAAAGGCCCTTGTTCCAACCGGGGCTCGAACCCGGGTCTTCTCGCTGCAAGGCAAGAGTGCTAACCACTACACCACCGTGTGACCCAGTTTGAAGGACTGGTACAATAAAATCATAACAAGGGCTATAAAATATTCAGTTTCCTGTGCATAGACACACACACACACACTCCTTAAAATCACTATGTAATAATGAGACAAGGTTTATGGGAATGCACTTCTAAGAGCAGATGTTTAAAAGTAGTTTCCCTCCCCAGCTGATGGCCAGGGGCTTGCCTCACACTGTCACTGAACTTCCAAGAGGTGTGTATGTGTGTGTGTGTGAGTGTACGATCAGAGCTGCGCTCTTATTTCTGCAGTGCTGTGGGAGGCTCACAGTGACAATGGTCTGGTTTAGTAATGCGAGTTTCTGCTCATTTGTAAACATAGCTTCTCTCTTCCTGTTCACTAGGTGAAGAATTCAGATTAGATTACTAATCTGTCAAGCGGCGAAGCGGTTATTGAATCAGCCGTCACTCATAGACATAAGGTAAGATATAACTTCTGAATTATGCTGTTGTTTGTGGCAGTGGACTGTTTTTAGAATTTGTCACTTTATTAAGTAGACAGTCTGTGCCAATGAAGCATGGGGAAGCGTTATTCATTTAGAACTATTGCAGGGCCTCAGTGTTATTCATTCACGCTTGCATAATAGTATATTTCTACAGTCTGATCTCTGTTTCTCCTGAATTTAAATAACACAATCACCACAAAGTACAAAAAAAAAGTTTGGTACACTATATCATGCATTGTAGATCTATTTTCTACCTCATAGCTTAACATTAAGCAGACATCTTTTTTTCCCCACATTAATGTAGCACAATGAAGTGCTTCCCAAACTACACTTTGAGTATGGATGAAATATTGATATGACAATGATGTAACAGCGAACTTGTCTTTATTCATACATCCTCAGTGAGACACTTCATCCATGTATTTTGGGTCAAAGCAAAAAGTCACATTTTAAAACCAGGTTTTGAGCTGTAACATACTGCTGATTGAAACAAACAAACAAAAAAGCAGCAATTATTGTTGCTATAACTGTTATGTCTACAGCATCTTACAATTCCTGCTTGTTTGTATTTTTAATGATGTATTATTTATTCTACTCATCTAGAATGAAGTTCAGACTTCCAGAATCTTATTCAGGACAGACAATACAAACTAGTGCAACCAAATTAAGCAGTAACAATTAATGGAAATAAAAAGGTAACAACAGCAGCAGTGTAAACAGGAGTTGGAATTTTTAATTAGTTACAAGGAAGCCCTGAAAAATATGATGTTGGCAACATGCTGTATTTAATTTACTGTAGCCTGTGTTCCAGTTTATAATTAGAACTGTGTGAGGTCTTCCCATGTAGTCCAACATGTCCCTTGCTGTAGATCCAACTTATATGCAACATGTGACTCGGCTCTTTTGTTATCATGTCTTTGTCCAAACAGGTCCTCCCTTTTGCATATGAATAATTTAATAATTTTTAATAATAGTTACTTTTAAATAACAGTAATGAACTACAGCATCTCAACTCTTTAGTTGTGATCTCTGAACTCTGATCTCACTGTTACAGTATTCTCTGAATTAGTCCTTTTCACCCTCTTGTGGACTCACCTCCTGTGTTGGCTCATGAGATACTAATTATTATCTATACTAATTATTAATTTTCTAAAATGCTTCTGTAGTCAAATTCTAAACACTTGGCATATTGTTGAAAAAATGTCTATGGTCAGGCGTTTAGTATTTTTGTTGCTACAAATAGTGGGATTTTGAATTAGGGTAATTAGCTTTGGAACTGAACCAGGAAGTTCTAGTTTCAGTTGACTCTCTAAAAGCAGCCGGAACATTGTTTCACTCTCTACTTTGTCATGATAACTTCTAAAGCTTTACTGATTGATCCAACTACACTGTTAAAACTACTGCCAGGTAGCCAGTGTAAAATGTGATGATAATTATTTGCAGTTGTTAAAAGATGACCCCAATAATTACTTAATTAAATGTAAAACATTTAAAATATTGATGCATAAAATGTAGAAACTACATTTACAAAACATATTTCAAATAAAGCTGCAAACTGAAGTGTTTTTGGTTTTTTTTAAAGACATGATACAACACATGATCATAGTCACATAACATCATATTACACAGCACTAACGACAAACAAGTGACTACTAATTGGTCTGCATGAAGAATGATGTTTGATTTGAGATTGTGCCTGGGCAGACCATGGAAGCACTGTATTCAATTGAGATTAACTCAGTAAAGTGAATTTTGGCCTGGACGAAGTAGGTTGGGTTTGCCCTGACACATCAGTCTGTCGAGTATAATGAAAGTGTTATAGTAAAGGTTCTCACAGAGCATGTTTCAAATGGTTTAACTTGTCTTGGGTGCTAGTGTTAAAGTTAACATAATTAACAGTATGGGTTGCTGGTCATATGTTGGTCACACTGTGTTCATAGACTGTGAATGGACTGAAAGAGCTGCATGTCTTTAGTCATAGCTTCCCTGTGCTTTCAGTTGCCCGCCGAACTTCAGTGACCCACTTGGCAGCAGTTTGAGGCCCCTGGCTGAGTTTTTCTCTGCTGGGACAGGAGGCCAGCAGTCGTTGAGGGGCCTCTGCCAACCACTGCTGCTTGCCTCTCAAACATTCCTGTCTATGGTCTGTGGAGTGAAAAAAGCAAAACAAAGACTCCTTTTGTGCCTTTGGTTCTGTAGATGTGTTTGCATGGAGTGGAAACACAGCTGGCTGCCCAGCGTTGAGGGATGGTTTGCCCAACTGTGCTGCAGTGTGATGGGCAGTTTTGTAGTTTTTTTTTCCAGACTTAATGAACATAACATTGTTAAAAACAGTCATCAGAAAACGTAGGGGAACAGATCTTTGTTTACTGTGGGTAGGCAGGATTTGTTTGTATTAACGATGGGATATATGACTGATTTATTATTTGTTTGTATGTTAACATGAGTCTGTTGCTTGCAGGCTGACACACACTATTATTATCATTCATATTTTATAGTACTTGAATGTTCATCAGCACCAGTGTTGTTGTTCTTTTTTGAAGTTGGACTGAATTGAACAGTTTTCCTAGAAATTATGTAAAAGCCGTAGTCTGTGTTATGACACCATGAAACCAGTTTACCTAATCACTGAGATACAAAAACCACCAGGCAGGACTGTCTGCAATCAGGGTTCAAAGACAAAATAATGCTTTGTCAAAAAAAATGTGAACGATTTTGTTGAGTCATTTTTCGTATGCTGGTTGGTAACATTGTTGCTGGTTCCTCATTTGATGAGAGGCAATGGAAAGCTCCACAGAGTAATGTTTTCGACTACTGAACACTGCAGAAAAATTTGTCACAGTGGAAAACGCAGTGTTCTGACTTACTTACTTAACAGTAAAGCCTGTGCTTCTCCTGCTAAAACTGCTTTAAAAAGAGCCTATTGCTGTCCTAATCACAGTACCACATAATAATATAAGACAAAATTGGCACAAATATCATTCAGATAATCACATAAATAATAATGGAAAAGTAGGATTTGGCAGTGTTGTTTTTAGGAAACAAAGCATCCAAACATACACATTTTTAAGAAACTCTTTAGCTTGCCTCTGTATGAAGCGCTGCTTGTCCAACATTTGTATATTAGCAAATAGTTTAAGCTCCCATTAGAGTGGTATCCTAATATCTGATGATGGTATCCTCTCCAGTGGAGCATTAAAATACAAAAGCTGTATATAGATGACTTGTTTGCCTGGATACTTTAATTATGCCACTTATAATGTTCTTTTTTTGCTCTGCTCTGTATATGCAGTTCCTTTCCTCTTATATATATAATAGTAAAAGCACTCCCTTATATAGAAAATCCACTTCATAATAGAAAAAGGACATACTTCATGAAACTCTCTACAGTCTAAGTCTGAGTTTCATCGTATGAAGGAGGGAGCATCAGCTGTAGAGGAATTCAGCCGGGCTATTTTTACTTCTTACGGTGAAGCCAGTTGCTATGGTGTTACCCATTGGCACCGTTGCTATGCTGGCATCTCAGTGAGGGGTGTGGAGGGGTGTGTGTCAAGCGGCACCATGGATCCACCTCAGGGTGACTCATATCCTCAGAATTCTGCTGCCCTACATATGAGTATTCGTGCACAAATTCACGTACACATACACAAACAACAAAGACAAACGGCCATGCTATGTGATCAACAGAGAACCAATGGAGTGTTATCCGTTTCACTTGATGTGTTTGAGGGTGTGAAACATACATGGAAATTATTAGGTGTGCTCATTTAAATACATCTGCTAGTCAACATGGTGGACATTTGGCACCTGCAGTGTTTTGTCCCCTTCTCGTTTGTTGTCACTTACACTCGGAAACCTTTGTACATCATGTAATTAAGTGAGGAAACATGATATGCAGGATGACTGAAATACTGCTCACACCTTTTAATGAAGGCACTTGCAGTGTAAAATGCTTAAAACAAGTAAAATGGCTTGATTGTGTTGATGGTGAAGTGTAGCATCTTTGGCAAGAACATGAAGGTACTGCTTGTGGAGCTGTGATTAAGTTAGATTGGAGGAGAAGAAAGTAGGTCATTGGGCCAGCAGGTCACCGAAGCACAGATGACATCACAGTTATACAACCCATGCTCTCCCAGTTACACAACACTCACTCTGTGCTGCAGTTACTGCTGCAACCTCTGCTGATACTCCACTGTCAGCTCTCCTTTTTTCTCTTATTTTTCTCTCAATTCACTTGTATAATTATTAATTTCTGACCTCTAGTTGCCTGCCTGTTTTCAGCCATGTTGTGTGGTTGAATGTTAGTGCTGCAATGTGTAATGGCTGTTGATTTTTGTTGTTGTTGATGATGTTAGTCACGGTTCCCACAGGTCCTTGAAATCATTGAGGTTTGTGAATTTGAATTTTTGTTTTTCAAGGCCCTTGAAGGTTTTTTAAAATTGCTCATAAATAGATGTGGGTCATTGAAAGTGCTTGAATTTTGTGCAAGAAAGAAGTCAATGTTTAGGTAAATGTCTTCTGCTGCTGATGTGTCCTTGATTGTTACAACGCCACCTCCTGTTCCATGTGTTCTGTATTGCTTGTTGTGCATAAGTGGGCACTGCTCACTGTCTCTCTCCGTGGTTGAAATGAGATTCCAGGCAGAACAATGAGTGACTAACGTTAAGCAACAGAGACCAAATCACGCTATGCCTAGGAAATGCAAATTCATGGCTTACCAAAGAAAATTACAAAGACTGACTTGACCAAGATCCCATAGTGTCATAGAGTGTCCTGCAAATCAATAAAGGCGGATGCCATGGGCAAAGCAGCTCTTACAATTTGCCCTCCCATCTTAAACTGTGTACAGCACATTTGGTCCTTGAATTTGAGTCAGTTGGTCCCAAAAAGTACTTTGTGCCAGTCAACCAATTTGTGGTAACCCTTGTTCATATTCTGCCTCTGTTTAGTCTTTGTGAACAGGAACAACTGGGTTGGTTTTAGCAATAGAAATGTTTCATTGGTACTCGTTTGTGTTTTCAGTCATACTTCAACCTGTCTCACTTCCCTAGTGTGGTGTTTCTGTTGGCTCCATCTGTCTTGATGTGAAAAGACACACTCCCTGTGTGCTAGTCGAAAATGTCAGCGAGCGACACAAGATCTAAACACTGCTGTACTGAAAAACAGAGAGAGAGAGAGAGTCTTGTGGAGATGATAGGCTTAATTGGCACTGTGTGAGTTAATATGACATTGGTTTGAATGTAAAAGACATTTGTTTGTGTTTAAATGATGCACTAAAGCTTTTAAGTTTTTTGGTACGTACAAACCTGTAGATAAAGCCCTTACTACAACTCTCTGTGTGTAATTACTCACATGTTTTGACTGGAAAACAATACTGCTTTGGTGAAAGTCATTAGGCTCGGGTGTTAAAACCTACTCCTCCTCTTACTGTCGCATTTTCCTTTGTGTCTGCCAAACCAAAAGGTGGAACAATGTCTTTGTTTTCCTTGTGTTGATGAACTTGGAACCAAGTTGATTTAATGTCTTTGTATCAACACAGGTCTTCTGTTTAAGGCCATTTAATATAAATAGGTCATTAATTTACCTTACTTTAGACTTGAGATCTTCAGATGTTCTGATGTTGTCATTTTAATATTTATTATCTATGTTTTTCAAAGTTGGAACAGGGGATTGAAGTGCTATTAAATGCGATTGAAGTAAAAATATTACATTTCACAAACACATTTTAATGCATCAAGGAACGGAGCTCTGTTCGTTATGTATTCAGTGACTCCTGAGATATTTTCGGTGCCTCCCCAAAATGATAATATTGCTCATGGTAACAGACTTGATGTTTTACGTGCAAATGGTATGACTGCAAATGCTGGTGTGTACCAAGATACGGGAGAACAACACTGCAGGGATTTTCTCACCTTCACAAATAGGCCATTATTGTGACTAAACCGCCCACACAGGTTGTGACAGTAACTGGTTGAGGAAAATAAATGGGTCAGATATTTAGGCTAAAGACCCAGCGGGCTTTCTCATTTTATATGACTCTCTATTGTAGTCCTTCCTGCTGAAGGAGGAGTCAGGAGGTTGGAGGAAGGCCGAGATGGGCTGAATCAGTGGGTGGTGGATGTAATAGGCGATGACGGTGTGGTGTGTGTGAGTGTGGGGAGGATCAAGCATGACTCAAAACTCTCCTACACTTTTGTTGGAGATGATGGCGCTGGTCACTTCAGAGACACTAGAGAAAATGTGATGGTTGTTTGGTGTGATGGTTGCAAGCTGTCCCTGCCGTAATAATTATAACAATGGCCATCACACCGCTTTAAAAGGACTGACCTGCTCCATCTGACACAGATCCCTCACACTTTTTTTGGAATCAGGAAAATATGCATGTACCTCTTTTTAATAAACTGCCAGGCTGCTGAAGTAAAGGTCCACCACAGTACAGCAGGAGACAGCTGGTCATCTGGATCTTTAGGAGAAGAAGCATGGGGATAAAAAATACCCAAAAGAGTTGAACCCATGCAAAATTAATCCATCACTCAAAAAAACCCATACAGAGCTAGCTCCCTCATAACTTGACATTAAGTGGCTAAGTGACTAATGAATGATCAGTAAAAGTAAATATAGTGCATACAGTATGCTGCATGTTGTAATGAGGGCATATAGGTAAAATGACAAACTATACTCCCAGCATCTGTATCTGTATAAGACTTCTCTAATGACCACAATATGTTTTTTTATTATTTTCATTTTTATCTTCGGTAGACTCAGATGTTGCTGCCATGTGCCACACTCTTGCCCGAAGCAGACGAAAAACTCAGCTCAAAGACCTTTTGATCGAGGACATTTTCAGAGACTCTCCTCCAGGACTCGCAGAGCTCTGCCACCACAGTGTATCCACTCAGCCCCTGTCTTCATCCAGAAGATGCTTTCTCATGCTTTCACCACACTGGCTGTACTGTCAGTAAGGTAAGATTCGGATTTGAATGAACTCTGTTTTTAAACACTGATGCAGCTGTAGTTACCGTATGTTGTGGTCTTTGTCTTTTTTAATCAAAGGTTTATTCCCAAATGTCTACCTCACGATTAAAAGACCCCTCTCCAACACTGCGACCCTGAACAGGATTCAAAATGACCTCGAGCATTGACAGGTATGTTTTGTTTTACCTGTATTTGGCTTGCTTTGTGCCTCCTCTGCAGGCAGCATCCACCCATTCATCTCTCTCTGTTCATGCTTCCTACTCTTGTGAATGTGATGGGTCAGGAACATAGAGAATTGATTCTATCATATTTTGCAGAAAACACTTGCTTGGTTAAGGAAGTGAGTAGATTTTGTTGGTCAATGGACAAATCCTGTTTTGTGAATGTGATGTCTCAGGAATACCTCAAGGAAATCCCAAAAAATTCATTAGATTTCTGTTGTTGTCAAAGGTCACAAGTCAACGTTACTGTAACCTCTGAATTCTAACTATACATTTGAAGCTATACGTCCTAAATCAAGCAACCATTTGCCTATAATGACAAAATACGCAACACAGTGTGTTATATTCCATTCATTCTTAGTCCTTACTACATACTATATGTAATGAGTCTTGGATGAGGATTTAGGATTTGGTGGAGGGACACAACCTTGAGTTATTATGCTTGTAATATTGATTGAAAATAAACAAATATATTGGATTCTAAGTCATAGAATCCAATATTAATTGATCCATCACACTTGTGTTGATTGATTTTAGACTGATTAAGCTGATTTTACGGACACTGTTACTGATTAATGTGTTCAATTTGATTATTTTCTGCTTTTAACTCGGAGTGAAAACTGTTTGGCTTTACCCTCTGGTTTCTTTGCTCTGCAGGGATGATAGCAGTATCTTTGATGGGCTAATGGAAGAAGATGAGAAGGACAAAGCAAAACGGTGAGATCCTTGTGCTTTGATCCTCCGTCAGTTTGTCATTTTTATTATTTCATTGTTGTTTAATTTTTAATGTATAATAATGCAGCTTTCACCAGTGCCAGACCATAGTAACAAAAGAAAATGTGTAATTTGTGTCTTAAGTATGTCACGCAACAAGTCTGAGAAGAAACGCAGAGACCAGTTCAATGTCCTCATCAAGGAACTCGGCACAATGTTGCCGGGAAATACCCGCAAAATGGACAAGTCCACTATTTTGCAGAAGAGCATCGACTTTCTACACAAACACAAGGGCAAGAAACACTATTGTTTGTTTCACTACAAGCTTTATATTCCACAAGCTTCATTTGGATTTGACCGTTATCTCACCTTTTTTTTTTCTTTTTTTAGAAATCGCTGCTCAGTCGGAGTCAACAGAGATCAGACAAGACTGGAAGCCTCCTTTTCTTAGCAATGAAGAGTTCACTCAGCTGATGTTAGAGGTGAGCTTAGTCTCTCTTTGCTAAACATGGAGCTCTATATTTTTCCATGTCATTCTTTTATTTACATGCAATAATAAAAGTAAATTAAAGGAACACCTTTTTTCTAACAGGCATTAGATGGATTTTTTCTTGCAATTATGACTGATGGGAATATAATCTATGTTTCTGAGGGCGTGACGTCTCTACTAGAACATTTGCCTGTAAGTATAATGGCTCAAGATGTGAATTAATGGTAATAGAGAGTAGTTTTAAAGTCAAACTCCAGTTCAGTATTCACTATGAAAAAGATTTTAAATTTGATGCACCATTACCATATTATTTACCATCATCCTTGCCGTAGAAAAAAGTGTAAAGCCTGGGTTAGATATGCTGCTCAACATGTAATCCAAAATGCAGCTGTGGGATTTCCCTAATTGCAATCTGGATTTGAAAATTGCTAATTATTCAATATTACAATATTGTCATACAACAATTCAATTGGTTTGGACGAGGTGATATACACTCATTGCGCTAAGTTTAAGTGTGAAAACATTATATACTCATCCTCATTGAAGATGTTGTGTGTTTCAGTCTGACCTTTTGGATCAGAACCTGTTAAACTTCCTACCCATGGGGGAGCAATCAGATGTGTACAAGGCTCTATCCTCTCATATCATGGAGGGAGAGACACTCACACCTCAGTATCTGAAAAGTAAGTGCTACAGATTCTGAATTGTCATCTTGTGTTATGTGTTGGAATTTTCGATTCTCTGTTATGCTCTTGTCAGCCAAGTGTCGATGCTTAGACTGAGGCCTTGTGGGTTTTTTTTTTTTTACCACCGTCTTTTTTTTTCTCTTCAGCAAAAAATCAGCTTGAGTTCTGTTGCCACATGCTCCGAGGGACGATTGACCCCAAAGAGCCTCCTGTGTACGAATATGTCAAGTTTATTGGAAACTTCAAGTCCCTGAATAATGGTGAGTTCCACAACAAAGGTGTTTCAAGGGTCCAGTAAAAATTAGCAACATCCAGTGGTCTAACCTATGGAGAACTTCTCCTCTTACCCCTTCCTTTTCCAAGCCACTGGGGAATTACAGTGGCTTTCACATACCAGGAAAGATGTCATTCTTCATTTGTGTCATAAGCATTCACTTCAAAATGTGAAAGGCATACTGTGTCTGGTTTGTTTATTTGGACTACTGTTGAAAACATGATGGCGCAAGATGGTGGCCGCATAGAGCGAAAGGTGTGGTACACCCTCAACAGGTCGCCAGTCCATAGTTTCTGCCACTAAACCGTCCTAAATGTTACGCACTAGAGCTTTAAACCTTCACAAATAGGCAATTTTTCCTGCTTGTGAGGTCTAACAATGGCATTTATTTTTTCCTCAGTGCCTAACTGTACCCGAAACGGTTTTGGAGGAGTGATTCAGCGTTCACTTCACTCTGCCTTTGAAGACAGAGTGTGTCTCATAGCAACTGTAAAGCTAGCCAAACCACAGTTTATCAAGGTGAGAGTCCACATTACCCAGTCCACCCAAGGTAAACAACGTTTAGACTTCTCTCTGTGTTTATATGCCATCTGCTGTTGCCATGTTTCCTTTGTTTAAAAAAAACAACAAACCCACAGTAAGAAATGTTTTTTTACTCGTTGACTGTGGGTGGAAAATGAAGCTGCTCTCAGACATCGTCTGACGTCTGGACCTTTGCTGTTGTGAACACGTCTGATCCAAGACATTCTCCTGCTGCATTCAGCTCGAGTGTTGAGGTTGATATAAAAATCATGCAGCAGCAATCAACATCAACCGTTCTGAGTCATTAAAAGATCTTAAAAGTAATTTTCATATTTCGTAAAGGGAATACGACACAGCATGCGTTAAATGCTAAAACTAGGCTCTTCAGAAACACATTGTCTCCTGAGCTGAGGATCAACGATCACTCATCATAATGATTTAGTAGAAAATGTCTAAATACTAGTAGTCTACATTTTCTTGTCCTTCACAGGAGATGTGCACTGTAGAGGAGCCTAATGAAGAATTCACCTCCAGACATAGTTTAGAGTGGAAATTTCTCTTCTTGGACCACAGGTAGATTTATGCCTATTTTTCAATGTCTTCAGTTCTGTGTGCTTTTTATCATATAAAACATGTTATACTTGAATGAATTTGCTGATTCATGGCCCTAAGAAGAAATGATCAGATTATGTTTTAAATGTATGTATTTTTTTGAGAAACAGAGAGACCTTAGTGGGTGTTTCTTGGATATTATAGTACTGTGTAAAAGTCTCAGGGCACCGCCAGCTTTGTGTTTTTTATGTCGTATCAAATTCTGTGATCATTGGCATTTGTACTGGAATGATGTGACTGAAAGTTGGTCTTATATATTAGCAAACTGTCAATAAGTACAACTCATACAACATGTGTATGCAATGTAAACCTGGTGTAAAAGACCTTTTCCACAGCAGATATTTGCCGACATAAAATAGTAGAACCAACAGAGGTTTTACCAGTAGCATTAATTATTTTAACTCCAGGTTTAAGATAACCAGGGTTGTGCTGTTTTTCACGTGTAAGGGTAGGTCACACTTAATACTCAAAGCTGTTTTTTTGTAAAAATGATTATATTTATTACAGATAAAACAACCAGATAAAGATAAACAAAACTAGCTGATGTTGGTGTGTCTTCATTTAGATTTAGCTGTAGTTTGTTACTGGTGTGAAAGCAAAAACATGTAAACTGTCACCACAGATATGTGATTTTGGCATCAAAAGAGTTGTTAAACTACTACTAAATCAATTTTCCAATCGTGTCAATACTGATGTTATGTGACTATTTAGCTGTATTGGTTCAAACATTACTAATAAGAAACCGTGAAAGAAAGTCATCATGGTTTAGAAGTGGGGTCACTGAGGTCAAGTTGCATGCTGTTCCGACAAACATTGTGTGACCTGGGATCATTTATTGGCATGTTTTCATCTGTTGTGGTAACTTGATGGCAGTATGAATGTGAAGAAGACTTGTTTAGAAATCAGTGTTAGTATTTTAAAAGAACAACGTTTCCAGTTCTCAATATAATGTAATTTAACAATAATATTTATTTGTCCAGAGCTCCACCCGTCATAGGTTACCTCCCGTTCGAGGTCCTGGGTACGTCGGGATATGACTACTACCACGTCGATGACCTGGAAACACTGGCTAAATGCCATGAACACTGTGAGTTCACTTTTCCTGGCATCAGTTTAGGTTAAAAGCCTAAAAAAACCTATTTGTCAGATGCCTTGTGAGGTTTTCAAACTTTAAATGATAATCATCTCCTTCTCTTGGTTTCATTGTAGTAATGCAATATGGCAAAGGAAAGTCCTGCTACTACAGATTCCTTACCAAAGGGCAGCAGTGGATTTGGCTCCAGACCCACTACTATATCACCTATCATCAATGGAATTCCCGACCAGAGTTTATTGTTTGCACACACACTGTTGTTAGGTACATGGAAGATTTACCTTCTGATATTTATGTATATGTAGGTTTGAAAATAAATAAATAAATAAATAAATAAATGTAATCAGGACGGTATGAACACAATTTTTATTACTCTCTGTCTATAGTTATGCTGAGGTGAGGGCTGAACAACGCAGAGAGCTTGGAATTGAAGAATCACCACTGGAGATCACAGCAGATAAGGTAAGATTCAGGACACTGTAGCCAGTTTTCCCTCATTCACATTGCTATTGACACTGTGCCTCTTTTTGCAGCACTATCAGGATTCAGGCTCTGAGTCCCAGCTCAACACTTCCAGTCTGAAAGAGGTTTTAGAGCGCTTTGATCACAGCCGGACACCCTCTGTCTCATCTCGCAGCTCACGCAAATCATCACACACAGCTGTGTCTGACCCAGCCTGTAAGCACCGTTAACAAAAGCAATGTGGCAGCCCCCACATCTTAAATTGAAGGATCTCCATGTAAAAAACACTGAGCATCATAAGTCATTGTTTTCCCCTTAGCATCACAAATGAAGCTTCAGGGAGACCGGAGTACATCAGGTCGCCAATCTGTCTCTGCCGTTGAGATGACATCACAACGGAGGTCGTCTATCAGCAGTCAGGTCAGTGGCTAGACTTGTGTGTTGAGCATTAAGAGAGGAGATGCTCCCTGATGTCTCTCTTCTCCTTATCCTGATTTTTGTTTGTGTCTGTATTGTTTCTATTAGCAGTCGATGAGCTCCCAAAATACAGGACAAAACGTAACTCCATCCATGGTTTGTCAACAACAGCAGCAGCAACAACAACAAGTACAGAACAGTGGACAAGTAAGACATATATCTCATATATGTACACTCTACAGTGTTATATTAACAGGACACAGAGGGACTCTGTTAGATAGATCTTTACCAAACTTGTCTTCCTTGGGTCACCTTTCCACTAAACTTTTTGGAAATCAGTTCAATATTCTTTGAGTACTCCTGCAGAATGACTGATTATCTGACAAAAGACAGAGGTAATGGACATTGTTTCAACAGTTTTGTGTATAAATATGAAACGTATTAGTCTGTATGAAACTAAATGCAACACACTGAATGCGATCTTAATCTCAAGTGCCATGTACCACAAGAATTCACATATAAACAACCAATTTTGTATCCCTTCATGTTTTCATGTCATTGGTCTTTCACAGTCAATGGTGCAGTTCTCCAACCAGTTAGATGCCATGCAGCACCTGAAAGACCAGCTGGAGCAGAGGACCAGGCTGATAGAGGCCAATATCCAGCGGCAGCAGGATGAGCTGCGGCAGATTCAGGTGGAGCTGCAGAGGGTGCAGGGACAGAACTTACAGGTGAGACTGCATGGGAGTATGTGGGAACAAGGAAAATACAGACCAACTGATCAATCCTTGTTTTGTGTTTTTATTATTTTGTGATGAATTTACTGTTTGGATGAGTCCTCTGGCGTGGGAGTCTGCCATATGTTCCAGATGTTCTCGCAGAATGGAGATGGAGAACTAACTCTTAGCTCTGTTCAGGTGGCCCAGGTGAATGCTGTGGTGCAGCAAGGAGGGACGCTCAGCATGCAGGGCCAGGTCATCTCTACAGGGCCTTTACAGAACAGCATAAAGCAACAACAACATGCTGTCCAGCCCCAATCCCAGCAACAAACACTCCAGGAACAGAGTACAGCACTCTCTCAGGTCAGACCAACCAAATACTGTTCAATAAAGTTCCCGTGTGTAAGAATTAGTGACATCTAGTGGTGAGACTGCGGATTGCGACACATAAATGCCTTTCCATACCATAAGGATGTAAACTCTGTCACAGTGCTTGCCACACTTGGATTCTCCCACTCTCTCTGCTGTTAATGTGGGTGGAGCCT
Organism: Solea senegalensis; assembly: GCF_019176455.1. Taxonomy (NCBI): domain Eukaryota; kingdom Metazoa; phylum Chordata; class Actinopteri; order Pleuronectiformes; family Soleidae; genus Solea; species Solea senegalensis. The sequence continues at coordinate 2,332,969 of NC_058025.1, read as the reverse complement.
CTTTTCTTTGTTTTTGTGTTATAGGTTTCTGCTTCAAAACACCAAACACACACACACTCTGGCTGGTTTGTCCACTCATGCTCCTGTAGGAACATCCGAAAAACAAATGTTACACACTGGAACTTTTAAACAACTTCTCGCTGTTGCATACTGATTATTTTGTGTGCACTTCACATGTTCTCACTGTCTCTGGTCCTGTCTATTTCAGTCTCAACGGCCATCTCTCACTCTGCAACCACAACAAAATCCACTGCCTGTGTCTCTCTACAACACGATGATGATCCCTCAGCAAAGTCCTGCCAACGTGGTCCAGATCGCCACGAGCCTGGCACAGAATACTGGACACAACACTCCCGCAGTGGCAACATTTGCGCAGGACCGTGGTGCTCAGATTAGGTTTGTACTCCATCTTACAAACACCAAAATCTTTTTTCGCAGCTACCTTGTATTTCTTCACTCACTGCGTGTTTATTATTCAGTAATAGGGCTATATTTCAAAGTTCACAAGTGTCATTTCCATGTGTGGCTGTTACCTGCACCTGACCTTTGCTCACTTCCTGTCTCTCACAGGTTTCCTGCTGCTCCTCAGCTGCTCACCAAGCTAGTGACAGGACAGATGGCATGTGGGGCTGTCATGGTCCCCACGACCATGTTCATGGGTCAAGTGGTGACGGCTTTCGCTCCCCAGCAGGGCCAGACCCAGACCATTAGCCTTTCCCAGCAGCCACCACAACAGCAGCAACATCAACAGCTGGAACAGACGCAATCGCAGGTCACAGCCATGCAGCCAGGGCAGACTCCACTGGCTCAACAGCAAACGCAGTTTCTGCAGGTAAGTAGAGTAACACTGCACTAGGCAACTTTGCAGTTTAGTGGTTTAAACATTTTTTTATGAAGTAATTGCAATAACATGCCGCACTGTGCGGAGGTAGCTGTTCATTTTGGTTTGTTTAGCTGCAAACTTAATTTCATTTTGGTAAATAGGAGGATGTGCATGTGATTTCTCACAGTTTGGAAGTCACCACTGAGTAGCGAGTAGTGATTAACAGCATTTACTCTGTAAGTAGGACAATGTTAAAGATGTGTGGTAAAAAAAAGAAAACAGTTTTGATAATCTTGAGGTTTTTTGTAAGATGTGGAAAAAATGCAACCATTTCTTAGATAACCACTTTTTTGACTAAATGGTTAGTTTATAATAAAGATAACAGTTTATAACTAGGGCTGCAATAACAGTAGTTGCAGCCCTAGTATCCTGGAAAAATGATTAGTCTTGCTGTATTGTATTAGTAATTGGTGTTAATTCACATAGTTGTACTTTTTGTGTTTGTGGTTGCCGCGAGCCAGTGTTTGAGAAAAAGTAGTGACTTTCCATATCACATTTTTCCTTGTGTATTTCAAGTAATATATGAGCTCAGCAGGTTGACCTTTTTCCAGCTGAAATCTAATTTGTTTCACCAAAGGCTCCTCGGCTTCTTCATGGAAATCAGTCCACACAGTTGATCCTGCAGGCGGCGTTCCCTCTGCAGCAGCAGGGTACTTTTGCCGCCACAACCCCACAGCAGCAGCAACAACAATTACAACAGCAGTTGCAACAGCACCACCATCACCACCAACAACAGAAGCAGTTACAACAGCAGAAACAGCAGCAGCAGCAGCAGCAGCAGCAACAACAGCAGCAGCAGCAGCAGCAGCAGCTGGCTCCTCACAGAACTGATAGTTTGTCTGACCGCTCCTCGATGCAGCCACATTAGCTGGCTACAGCCGATCAGAAGTGGAGTGGGACAAACCTGTGCCTCCGAGGCTCGGGAAGTGATTTGGGGGCGGGCTGTGGCTTCCCTCGCCTCATACGGATCTTTAATTGTTTTGCTGTTTGCACATAATTCTGGAGCTCAAGGCACCACAGAGAATCCAGGACTGGGCTCATTGTGGCTCTGGGTAGTTGGTGTTTGGCTCCGTATTGAAGCCTTTTCTCCAAGAACATGGAGCCATGTTCCCTGTGAAGGACAACCCCCTCCCCCCAGCCCCTCCTTGTGTGTTCAGTGGATGCGTGAGTGTGTGTTTGTGTATGTGTGCGCTCTAAGTAACCTCACAGGATTATTTTATGCAGAGCTCACCAGTTAATGCTGTGAAGCTTCAAGGACGTCCTGCAAAACAGCCAAAGGCTTTTTTGTCTTGGATGCTTTCTCCTATTCTCGTTTTTGTCAAAAAAAAAGAAGATAATTATGGGTCAGAAAATATTTTTAAGAATGTGGTGTAGATTGAACTTTTATTGTACAGAACATTGTGTGTAATATGTAATGTAAATATACTGAAAATCTACTATTTTATATGATGCATGAGGTGAAATGCGTATTCTGTTCTTCACAGCTTTGAATATGCTTTTTTTTCTAGTAATCAACGAAAAAAAGATCTTAAAATGCACAGTGGCTGATATTTTTCACAGACTTCCTTTCTCCGAGAGGATGCGTTTGTTTGTGCGTCTGCATAGCATACTCCGTCAACACTGCTTGTTGTGTCACAGTTTGTAAAAATCCTTGACCCATATTTTCACAGAATTTCATAAAACTGTCAAAGACGATATGCATTTTAATGTATTTTTAAGCTTTTTAATGTGCTTAGAACTGCACACTAAAGACTCCAAATACAGCTTGAGTCACATATTGTGAATGAAATAAATACTACCAAGATTAAGCTACCTGTACGGTGTCTGAAGACACTTAATTCCACATATAAACATGTGTCACTTATAGAAGACATACAGTATATATTGTTAACATGTTGCTATCTTTCTCAGACTGAGCTTCAGTTAAATGATATACCAAATGATTTCCCATCAGTTTGCTCCGCATCCATTCAGCCTGATCACTTTCTGGAGTTTCTGGAGAGGCAGACGCTGGTGCAGTGATTCCCCAAAGTGTGGACTGCACAGGAAGGCTGTGAGAGGTTATAGATGCATACAATTGTGTTTTGATTTTCAGTTTCATTATTAAGTTTCAAATCATCATTACATGCTCACAGTCACTTTTAAGAAGTCATCGAAGTAATAAAACCAAGCTGTGGGATTTGAAATAAGAGTTATTCCTTTTTATATGAAGTCTATGTGTCGCGTGTTGAAGCACATTTACACTGTAATACACTGTATGAGAAGAATAATAGAAGAACATATTATATATAGATATATATAGAGATATATATCTATCTCTCTCTCTCTCTATATATATATATGTATATATATATATATATATACTGTATATAGATGTATATATACAGTTGAAACCAGAAGTTTACATACACTACATAAAAAGACACATGTGCTTTTTTTCTCACTGTCTGACATGAAATCAGACAATCACTTCACCTGTTTTAGGTCCGTTAGAATTACCAAAATTATTTCTATTTGCTAAATGCCAGAATAATGAGAGAAGGATTTTTTAGACAATTTTTTATTACTTTCTTCAAAGTCAGAAGTTTACATACACTAAGATTATTATGCCTTAAACAATTTGAGAAACCCCCCCCCCACACACATGTGATATCAAAACATGCGGCTTGATTGGGAATGGTGTGCTATGACTTTACTTTTTCGAGTAACCATGGTGACAAAAATCGCAAAAAACTGCGAATAATTTCCACATACACATGAATGGGAAATGGTCGAAAGAAGGAGAAAAACCAAGCCCACTTTGGAGCATCACAGTGTCGTCATACTTTAACGTAGGAACGTGATTGTAACTTTAAACGGGTCACAAAACTTGGGAATTTTCTCACCTAAGACAAAGTTTTGATACATATTACAGTTTAAGTTTTGTACATTTTTTTTTTTAGGTTTTCCAATTTTACAATGATTGTGTGGGGCGTTGCATGGGCATCGCCTGTGTGACACACTGAGCTGAGATCCAGAAAAATAATCACAAAAATCTCTAAACAAACTCTTCTCCTGCCCACAATTTCCAACCTACACAGACAATTTTACATAAAAAGTCATAGTATAGTATGTCGTCCAAAATCGGTCAAAAAAGTCATAGTATAGTATGTCGTCCAAATTTTGACAAAAAGTCAAAGTATAGTATGTCGTCCAAAATCAGTGAAAAAAGTCATGTTATAGTATGTTGTTCAAATTTTGACGAAAAACGTCATAGTATAGTATGCCGTCCAAATTTTGACAAAAAAGTCATAGTATAGTAT